>NW_024712190.1:0-48446 GCF_018991925.1 Homarus americanus | reverse complement strand
GAGCCTATCTAGCCGGAGGGTTTGGGGCACTGTAAACAATATAATTTTTTTTTAAATCTGATCAATATCATGGGCATTTTGAAGCCTTATGCACTTGATAAGGAGATATTCTGAGGTCAATAGTAATTACTTTTTACTATACAAAAATAAATGGATACAATACTGCATTAAAAAGATATAGGAATTTTCGGGTGAAAAGGGAGGTCCGGACCCCTGGATCTGCCCTTGCGATAATGAAACGAGACAAGAATATGAAGTGAGGCAGAATTAATGAAACTATCAAGATGCCAGATGGTCCTATCAATTACTTACTCCCCAGCCAGCCGCTTCTACCTAATAACTGAATAATAGATATGATCCATTGAAAACTCTGAGACATTTGGATCAGAATATTTCCTAATTTTTATGTTAATTCATTTTACTGAGGAAACAGGAATGAGGCAAACCTAGATCAGTAAACATGTCGAAGATAACAAACAACCTACCACTGTAACTGAATTTCGATTTATTTATCTTGAAGGTATATAAAATGTACTACAGGCACTTGAAATATGTTGAGCTATCTACTGTATCTATCGATCTAATGTTTGTCTAATAACAGTATGTAGTATAGCTAAATCAACTTCCTCGACTGTCATTACGCTGCTACAGGACGAACATTGGGTGCTACTATAGAGTGCGGACTACACAATGTTTGGGTGGTTAGATTAGATAAGTCAGATTGGGTTAAGCTCTGGTTTGATTAGATCAGGTCAGGTCAGTTCGGTTATGTTAGACTTAAAAGATATCTTTGTAAACTGCACGCTATAGTAGCACCACCTGCACTATATTTATATTCCTGCACTGCCTAACCACATTGAACCAATGAGAACCTACAGTATATGACAATTTTACTGAATATATACATATTTATAAATAAAATAAATATGGGATAAATAACTTTTTCTCTGGGATACCTTAAATTAATTTGGAGTATCCTCATCACAGCAGCTGCTTTGATAGTTTGCTTTAAAGAATGTGCAAGCATTTTCCTGGTGGTTGGCGTCATCCTATGTGGAGTGGAGTGAGTGGCTGCTTGTCGAGGCTTACTAGTCGTGCTCTGCAAGTTAAATTTAATCAAAGTACAGGATGTTGGGAAATACCTAATGTAGTACCATAACCACCGTGAATATTATTATCCTTATCATTATTTATATTATATTCGTGATAAGAACTTCCCACACTTATATTTATTTATAATTTGCTCCACGATTTATCAGCTGACTCTAGCTCTTAATACTTAGGTGAATTATTTAGACTTCTGCGTTATACATTTAACCTAAACGACTTGTAGTATCTTCCGACCACATTTTAATATAAACTGATGAAAATGCTTTTGGTTTAACTTAAATGCATCGAACACAGCCACTATAATGTACCGCAGTCCACAGCCGCCAAAGTTTAACCTCGTAAGTGTTTCTTCTCCATTGACTTGTATTTATTTAGGTGTTGATTCTCTGGTCATATTAACGTAATTCATCTTGTTGGTAATCTTATTATATTATTCGCTTTTCTAGTTCACACCGTGGCCGTCTGTACCTACGTGAGGTCAAAGAATAGAAGATACACTGCATGAGGTGACTGTACGTGACGCTGTCATCCTCTCCGTGATGGCTCTAGTAAGATATTTATTCAGTGTATTCAGTGATATCGCCATAAAAGTTTACATTTGTTAAGCATGCAGATAGATTGATAGATAGATGTAGGTATTTATTCAGTAACATCATAGTTTCACGCGGGTTCTGTATGTCCTAGACAGTACAGATTATTGTACTCACACTGTACATACAGTGCACTGAGTGCAGGTAGACCGCTGTAAACAATATGTCAAATGAACCAAGGACAGCCCTAGTTAGACTTTGAGCCCAAGATAGTTGTGGGCTACGGTGATAAGACGCACTTTTGCAGTAGGCGCCGTGCAGCGTTAATCATAGCAATAATTAAGTTATACTGTATGTGATAAAGTTTATCGTGACGAAATTAATTTGTAAAAATAAATGCGAGTTTAGACTACGTACACGCAGTACAGTGGTACCATTTGACATTGACAACCTCCACGTCAGCATATTGCTGCCACCGGTGTCACTGTAATATTGTATTTACTATATTGGGCTATATTTAGCATTGTGTAAGATCAGATTTTAGTTTTAAGTTTAGATAGAGAATATAATATGAAATAAACCCTTCGAGCAAGCCAAATACAGATATATTATAAAGCGTGCGGTAGTGTTAGAGATCCAGACGAACCTGCTGGAACAATCTGCTGGAGTGGAGGTGAGGAGGACGCAGTAACGCCTCTTATAATGTTTACCTATATCACCTCCTTTCTCCTCAATATTACGATTAGTTGGGGAAATTTTTCAAAATATGATTTTAAGTCTTGCGACACGGAAATTAAATATGTGAATTAAAACTCTGCGTGTACAACTTGTGAAATTGTCTCAAACCCTATGATGACGATGGTTTAACCCTTTAATGACGATGATAAACTTATAATGATAAGATTTAAAACCTAAGCCGATGATTTAACCCTTTAAGTAAAGATGGCTTTTAAACCTCTCAGGGTGATGTTTTTAGCAGTTTGATGGCAATAATTTAACCATTGATGATTATAGTTCTACCCTCCGAGATGATTGATCTTTTGTTATTATCAACCTCTGAGGACGATTCACCCATTTTGTTCTCAGTGGGTTAATCAATGTTATGATATATTACTCACTGTCCTTCAACAACTAATGACCATCGTAATTATTCATTCACTGTACATCAATTAAGAGACCGGCGCTCTCGATAGATAGAACTTTTACTTTATCCTCTTCACCACTGATCAGCTCGTTAGCCGCCTGGGCGCCTGGTCACGTCTCTTAGTAATTGTGTTGTGTATGGAAATTATTAGTATATGGTTAATGAATGTCGAAGGACACTATAAAGAGGAGATAGATAGGCACATAAATAGATATACAGTATACCTGACGAAAATTCAAGTTAAGTGTCCTGGTTCACTACATGACTTGGTACACGTCAGTCATCGCCTACTACACATATTTCTCCGCTTATATCTATCATTAACCACATAAAATACTTAATTTAAAACACACTTAAATATCAAGAAAATTAAACTGATTTAATAATTATTCTTATATTAAATAGAAGGTAATGTTGTTTACACGTGAAGAGTTGTGGTAGGTTCTCCACCACAGCTGACGCAAGGTGGTGGAGGAGAGGCAGGAAGGAATGTTTTTACCACACACACACTATCCTCTCACTCATTACCGGTGTAGCTCCAGTCCAGTGAACACCTAGTACTGGGTGCTCTCACTATAAAGCCATTTGCCTAAGGAACGTTTGTCGACAACTATCACCTGAAGAAATATTTGATAGTAACAAGTATAGAATAATTCTGGCCAAGAATATTTACGTTAACATAAAGAAACAAGAATATTATTTTAGTATTTATTATCATCAGTTGATTTTATTATTATTTACTCAAGTTCGTCTTTGTGTTGTCAGTGAGAGAAAAAAAAATACGAAATCAAAATGTGGTGGAGGACTTGTGTTTGTGTGGTGTTGGTGGTGGTTGTACACACCTCAAGAGCACAGTGGTTGGTGGACAACAGAAAGCTTCAAAAGGAGGACACAGCTGCTGGCGAGAGATGCTTCTGTCAGGTGAGGTGGAGGAACAGCTGTGATATGAGTTACTATGGAAGGGAGGTGGGCTAAGGTAGATGAAGACCCTGGTAAAAATATTTTTTTTTTCATGATTCTCTTGGGCTGAGTTTGCTGTACATTGAGTAATTATTAGGAAGAGCAAGTAAATGATAAGAACTAGGTACTGTAATATTTATAGTGATAATATTTTTTATACAAGGAAAGATTTGTGTTTTGGTAATACAGTAGTAAACTTTCTTGGATATTATAAGACAATATTGCACGTTATCCAGTAACTTGAAATTTTTCAATAGAAGGAAAGGTAAATGCTTTCTTACCTCATGAAAATCCCAGTAAATTTTGAAAGAACTTTATTATTTTACATTTTTTCTGTTTTGAACACTGCTCTTCCATGTCCATGCATTATACCATCATATCCACCCTTTTATATTTATTTTAGGTCGTTTTGGTTCATTCACAGGAATTATTTGATTTATTGGTTATAAAATGAACCAACTTAACCTAATGTCAACTCCTCTGTCTACAGTATATATCAGGTTACGTGGGTTGAGTTAGGTAGATTAATTTTGTTCATTTTATATCGGTAATGGTGGAGATGGCTAACCCACAGAAGCAGTTATGATTTCGTTAAATTTTTCACAGATGTTGTTTGGACGATAATTAGTGAAAAGATAACAATTAACAGAACCTGACCTAAGCAACCAAATTTTATTGTTTTCTTATCAATTAAGAGTTAACATCTCGATCAGGAAAAACACTTTGAAACTATTTGTCTCTTGTGTGCAGCTAATTGTGTCTACAACAATATCTGTTAAAGTTAATAAAAGTTATTTGTTACTCTCAGCCAGTATTGAAAAGTTTTAAATTAATACATTATATTATTTCTAGATACAATTTTGTTCATATGGCTGATAAATTATAAGTGTTATTAGTGGTTTAGTTCCACCATCATAAGATAAATTTATATGTTGCAGGTGGCAGTGATCACAAGCTTTCTCACTATACTTGTACTGTATTTCTTTTCAACAAATTGTCTCCTAAAAATACAAGTTCTTAGTGAATTGTTATTAAGTGGTAAGTGTTAAATTATTATGGTAGCCATATATTAAATATAACCTAAACCTCTTAACCTAACCTAATCATCTGACAGCTTTGTCGGTTAACCTTGGTCAAATTACCTTACTATTTACCATTTTACTGTATAATGTACATGTATGCATTTACCTACATTGTCTATACCAGTGGTTCTCAACCTAGGGGCCAGGCCCCAAAGAACCACGGCGAGCTATTATATATTGTATGTTTTCAAATAATGTTGGGAATCTGAATTAAACAAAACTTGTATTACTTATTTTGACTTGGCAGAAGAATTTTCATAATTTTTTTGTCATTTTGTTTAATCATAACGACAATAAAATTTTAATATTTACATACTCTGGTGCTAATTTTTTTTTTATTTTTACGGATTATTTAAGATTTCACAGGTCCAGTCCTGTCTGTGTGACAGGCGCTGGACCGAGCTGCTGAACTGACTTGTTCGATGACGTGTCGTCATGTCATCCTTTGCAAGTGGTGATGGGACCGAATGATCTCAGTCTGGCCTGGGATACCATCACGAAAACAGTGGAGTGTATTGTCTCTGAACCATATATACAGTAGAAGTCAAAATCCGGACTGTTGGGGATTGGGTGAGGTCCGGATTTTCCGGATTTTCAGTTCTCAGGCAGTACTTTTAAAAATTCAAATTTAGGAAGAATAAAGAAGAGATGAACAGGTACATTTTGATAATTTATTCATTAGCAAATATAGCATGCTTCAAAATGAGCAGTTTTAAAGAAAAAAGCTTTGAATTCTAGAATTTTATTCTTTGTCTTTTTATATGATAAATTGCAGACTTTCCAATGTGGTATGTTTCCATTACAACAGTATTGCTCACAGATTCTAGTTTCTTAATTATTTCAAGTTTGTCCTCAATTTCCACGTGTTCTTCTTTCTCTTCACACAACAAAGTTTATCTACTTTAGGAGCCATTATTATGGGCTTGTACTCTGTACATGGAAAGAGTAGGACTCAAAATTACACATGTTGTCACAGTTTGATTGCTTTCCGTTTAAAGTGGCAACTAAGTGGTAGCTTCTAGTCGCTGTGCAGCTGTGGCGCTCCGCATGGCGCTCACACAAAAGCCGCTAAAAAAAAAGTTTGAGTTTGAAAGTCAGTTCTCGGGTGGTCGGTTCTGGCATCGGATTTTGGGACTTTTACTGATATATATATATATATACAGTTGTACTCCCACTGCCAGTCAATTGAACCCAGAGGGTCCGTATAAGTGAAATCGCGTTAAGTGAACAACAGAACATATGGGATTAATTCCAATAGAAACGCGACCCCCAAACTCCACTTTTTGAAGGCACATACCTATGTTGTAGTAAAAATAACATCTTAATTTTATGATGGTACATGCACACAATTAATACTTAAAATACAGTCGCAAGTTAATGTCCATTCAAATAATGGACTCAACTCCCTCCTCTCACACTACACTGCCGGCTCTTCCCTCTGTGAAAATTTTTTGGGGAAAACCACTAAATTTTAATAAATAATACCTCAAACTAAAGTTAGGATAATACAATTGACATTTCTGGATTCCTTGTAAGACCAGGAATATTTTGAATACAAATGTCATATATTTTGCACAAAAGATAACATAGTTACCTAGAGAAAAATTTTATCTAAAATTTGTATGTTTAAGCAAAATATATGATGTTTATATTCAAAATGATCCCAAATTATAAGAATTCAGCAATGTAAATTATATTCTGACGGGTAATTTGTATGAATTTTATAGCTAAAACAAATATCTTCAGTTAATAGAAAAAAAAATAATCTTCAGGACACTATCTGTCAATCAAAGTACCCCACCTTGCCTCCCCCTCTTCCAACCGCGCAGTCCAGTCTAACCCACCCACCAATCCTCCCTTCCAGAGTTTTTAACATTTAGTATTAAATAATACCTCAGATTAAAGTTAGGATAATATAATTGACATTGCTGGATTCCTTGTAAGACCAGGAATATTTTGAATATAAATGTCATATATTTGCACAAAAGATAACATAGTTAATTTGAAAAAATTTTATCTAAAATTTGGATGTCTAATGCAAAATATATGATGTTTATATTCAAATGATCATCAAATTATAAGAATTCCAGCAATGTAAATTATATTCAGACCGGTAATTTGTATGAATTTTATGAGCTAAAACAAATATCTTCAGTTAATAAAAAAAAATAATTCTTCACTGGGTAACAGATGGTGGTCGGTCCTCCCACCCCCCACCCCCACCAACCGTCCCAAGGAGATGTGTGGGATAACCACTAAATTTTAATAAATAATACCTCAAACTAAAGTAAGGATAATATAATTGACATTGCTGGATTCTTGTAAGACCAGGAATATTTTGAATATAAATGTCATATATTTTTGCACAAAAAGATAACATAGTTACTCTGAGAAAAATTTTTATCTAAAATTTGTATGTCTAATGCAAAATATATGATGTTTATATTCAAAATGATCACCAAATTATAAGAATTCCAGCAATGTAAATTATATTCTGCCGGGTAATTTGTATGAATTTTTATGAGCTAAAACAGGCAGGGTAGGGTGGGGCAAATCTAAAATAAGCGTCTCAAGCCGGACACTCACAGCGTATATGTGGATTTTGTGGAAAAAACCCGTGTTAAGTGAAAGTTCAGCTCTGGCGAGGCACGAGTATATGATAAAACGCGTTAAGTGAAACGCGTTAGGTGGGGTAATACTGTATATTATTTTTTTTCATTTATTGGGCACCACCATCCTTGTGTAAATGAGCATAAAAGCGTTTAGCGTAACAGGGAAGCATGCTAAGTTCATGCTTGTATGTCTCATGAATTAAGGGCATAGAAGCCTGAAGAGTCGGCGTAAAAAGCCTGAAGGTCAATGGTTTATGTCTAAGCAAGTTATTGGAAGTTCAACAACTTGTCCTGAATCTGTCATAACTTCCTGAACCTATTGTGTTTGAGCATTTGAGCATAATATACTCCGTGTTGGTGTTACCTCTACTTATTTTGTTTCATAATTCATGTGGTCTGCCGTGGGTGAAATATTTGTACACTTCCTTTATTAATTATTTCCTTATTTGTTGGTGCCATTGTTGTTCATACTCTCTTTACTTATATAATCCTACCAATTTTAGTGCTAAATTGGTATGACTCCTATTCTTTTCATTCTTCCAAGTTGGGCAGTGCTTGTCAAAGGAGTGTTCTTGCTTACAAGAAGTACACTTCAGCTTGCTGTTTGAGTGTGAATGTTTGCATGTTTGTGTATGACTGTATGTGTGAATGCATGGGTGTTATGTATGTGAATGTGTGTGTGTGTGTGTTTGCCATTCTAACTCTTGTCCTATTTATCTGTCCTTCTTTATCATTCTTTAGTATTTATCCTTGTCTGTTTTGTCTGTTCTGGAGAAAAATGAAGGAGGCCGAGGATGTTTGAAAATTCCTCAAGGGGGAATGGTGAAAGGTTGAGAACCACTGGTCTATACTGTACAAGTATGTACTGTATTAATGCTGAACTGTATATACAACAGTACTGTACCTGCCTAGTTTACATAGCTGCATGCTTACCCATTTTTAAACCTGTATTTACTGAGTAATATTATTATTTTTACCCTTTTTCCTTCCCTCCCCAGCTGAAAGGTGCTATAGACGATTGCTCCTGTTCTGTCAGAGACAATTGACAGTTTCAACAACCTCAGAATTTATCCGGCTCAACAGCCTCCTACAGAAGAACTTCTTCAGGTACTGGAAGGTAAGTTGGTGGTGTTAGCAGTAACAAATATCTTATCTCTCTACTGTGTCTTGGGTTCAATCCTCCCTGGAACAGATACAAGAAGGGTGTCATCCTGTGAGACACTACAGCAAGCATGGCAGGTTCTCTGCATACTGTACTATAGTTTCCTCCTGTGCTACCATTGGCTCTTGGAGGGCATAACAAGAACATGCAGTATCTCAACTGCCTGAACAGTTATTACAGTAAACTGGTGAACTGATAAATAACTAAGGATAGTTGCTTGTGCAAAGAGTCGGCCTGTGACAGGATGTTGGAGTGGTAGGAAGTGCAGATTAATTATTAGAGATTTTTTATTGTACAAATGATTTCCATCTCTATATCAGCTCATTTCCTGTTTAGGCTGTCAGTTTGCTCGTTGTTATGGCGATCATTGTCTCGTAGGATATGTTTGGAGCCAGTTATGTGTTCCCGTGTACATTATTAGGCCTGTTTATTCTACATTTGTTTATGTAATCAAAGACAAAAGTCGTGTCGCGGTTTGTTCCAAAGATTAAATATAACTCTGGGACATTATGAGAGCCCCTACACAGGCAAGGCGCACCAAAGGTTTAGCCTTGACATATGTTTTCCAAATTTCACAACACAACGTTTGTCTTTCAATGTACAGTGCAGTACTTTGTTTTATGGATAATATCATGCAGTTTGGAAATGTCTTGATTATCACATAATACTTTACAGGTACAGTACTGTGCATTCATTTTATTTTCTCTGGGTACTAGTACAGATCTGTGTTTGCATGTATAATTATCATCACCATCATGAACGTTTTACTGTCATTTTCCATGGTTGAGTGGGTTACCATACACTACTATTACACTCTGTTACACTTGTCTTATCAAATGCTGGCCTGTATACAGTGCAGTAATGGCAAATCTTTCTCCAACAGTCAACTTGAACAAAGGTATGTCATTCTGGGAGGATGACAGCAGATGCGCAATTCGCTACTGCAGTGTAAAGCCGTGCACTGATGTAAGTGATTCATCTTTCCATTTACAGTACAGTGTTAAGTCTAGAAATGAAATGATACAGGAATAACTATCTAAGCCAGGGACTTACACCATCTTATACCATAGATATTAGTGTAGATATGCTGCTTTACATGTTAGATATGGAAAGATGTTCAATGATGATAATGTAAGAATACTGTAATCAATCTACCGTCGAGAACTGTAACACTTCATTCCCCCTCAAGACATCACTAAGGTGGCCTAAGTCTATAATCTTACCTAAATATTTGCTGACAGTCTCTTCATCATTACATGTTATAAAATTCTCAGCATTGATGCTTGAAATATCTTTGTTTTAGATATTATGTTGGTTGATTTGGCCGAGATGTTAATATATATTGGCTTATGCTGTATGTTTATATGTGTGTGTACAGTATTTATACATGTTACAGTGACATACCAAACATGTTTGGGTTGGGATTAGTGAGGATTAAAAAAAGAAATTTATTCATAAAATGCTTGAAATCCTCTTATTACCTTACCTAAAGACCCAGTATTATGAATAAATACTTTATCTTGAACATAATCCTAACTGAGCCTTCACACTGCCACATTTGGTACCATTTATCGTACTGCTGCGTACTGTAAATATATTGTATAGATCTAAAGAGATGGGCAGATGGATAAGTCAGTCTAAACATTCATCTGTAAGTTTGAATCATACTCTACACCAGTTTTTGATGGAAGTGTGACCAGTGTCATGATGGTTGGAATTGGGTTGAATAAAACTTAAGAATTCAGAATTATTCAAGTTATTTTTTGAATTTGTTTTGGGGTGAACAGGAGTTATACCACAGTGATCAGAAACTATAAGTCAGGTATGAACACTGGTGGCAGGTGTTACACAGGTGTGATGTGAGAGAACATAACACAGGTGTTCAATAAATAGCAGGTGTGCCACAGGTTTCAGATATGGTCTTTTCACATGTTAATATTTGTAAGTATTCTGAAGCAAATACAAACAAAATTGTTTTCTCTTGGTTTAATTTTATATACAGTACAATTTTTCAATACAAGAGACTGTTTGGTTGAAGGTCATATAAACCTCACTTCTGCTGGTCCTAAATGTATCATTAACACTGGCCCTCTTAAGGTTTTTTTTAACATCTGACACGACTTTATTCTTTGTACCAAGTACTTCTCCATTCATCTGTCTAAAATAGTGTCTCTTTTCTTATACTTTCTCATCAATAAATGTCACCTGGAACACCTATCACTCTCCCTACTGTGTATCGTCTTAGAAACCTTAATATTCTCTTCTGATGATTTATTTGATTGTTCATTCAGCAGATGAGTCTTTGCAAACCATGTAGGTAACATTTGCTAATTTAATGTATAAATGGAATACTCTAGAACTTACCCTCTCCCTGCTGTGCTCCCCCATACTCATATACTTGTTATGACTTTGTACTGTACTCCCCTCGGGTTATGGAAGGTTCGGTCTAAAAAATTCCTTGAATTTCTGAAACTGAGGACCCTCTACAGTACTAAACATTTACTCTTCTTTCAGTTCATTTGTCCATGACCTCCTTTATATGGTTAGATGCATAATTAAATATAATACAGTACCCAGCCAACTGTAAAAGGAGGTTGTTGATAAGAAAGATATAAAAGGCAGGTGAAACTTATTGAAACATTGCAAGTTAAACACTACGCTGGTGGATCTAAGCTAATACAGTATACTATGACAAAATAATGAAAAAAGAAGGATGCATGACTATATATATTTTTCCAGCATTTCAGAATCTGTTTGTACATAAAATCAGCTGCAGGAAGGTTGTTGCTGGGTATACATTGACACTCACCCAATGGCAGTCTTCTTTTGACAGCTGTACATGATGTACAAGATACTTTTTTTTTTAGTTAGGTATATTGTCTCTTGTGTTTTGTGAGTGTACTATAGGCTTTTCTTTAGTTTTGTGCTATTATGTATTTTAAGTTTTATTTACATGCTTTCTGTACTTTACATTGTAACAGAGGACTCGGTAAAATCAACCAGGAACAAAGACAATCCTCAAAGCTTGGCAAGTAAAAGGACAAGTATGAATTTAAGTATTAGTGAAGGTGTGGATCCAGAAAAGGTTAATATGGGTGATAGTGTGAGAGAAATTCTACCCTGGTAATCAACTTCTTTTCCATTGGTTATTTCTTTTTTAAACTGGGCATTGGTTATTTGTCTCTATATTTAGTGAAATTGATCATTGTATTTTGAGAAGTTAAATTCATTACTGGGTTTTTGTCTGTGATTGTGGGCCGTTGTACTTTTATGGAACATTTAATTTGTAGTTTAAGTATTGTAAATATGAAATGAACTTTAGTCTATGTAATAAAGAGACTTTTTGAGGGAATAATAAGAGTGTCGAGATCATCCGTCATTAACGAGAACTACCTGTAGCTGTGTCGCTGCACTAAAAATGAGAGAATAAGTAATCATTGCCCTTTACAATATACACAGAAACACTTTTGTTTATTTGATGATACTGCACTGGACTTGAGATATTTTTAGTGGTTGCACATAAAATAAATTACAGTATTTTCTTTCAATTCTTCATTTATTATGTTTTTACAGTATCTTTGTCTCTTATGTTATATCTGTATATGGAACATTGTATAGTTCCTTTCATTCCTTAATTTTATGTTTCAGTTCTTTTTTTATTTTTTATTTTATGTATCAAGTTTCTCCAGTAAATCCTTTCTTAAAAAACACATTTATTTTCAGATTTTTGTTAGCACTTGTTTTGTTTTTTAATAACCTGATCTTAACGTTTGATAACTATCATTATTGTGATTTATTTTTCAGAGTCTTAGGCTATGATAAGAACTGTTTATACAGGAAGATGACCAGTATAGTTAGGATCACATGAATCTCCACCCCAGTTTATTTCATCACCTTAAGATTATAACCACCTTAATACTATTAGGGGGGTAGGTTAATGTTAGGGTGGTTAATCTTTAGGTGATGAAATAACCGGTGGAATTCTTCGGTGATTCATTATTTATCTCGGTGTTCATTATGAAGTACAACTCGCTGACCTTACTGTGTGTGGGGTAGGAACTTGTTTGAATAGTGTTTATATATGATGTCTACAGTTCTTTTAATTTGTTTTCTAATTACCTGGTTAATTTAATGTCTCTCTAGATTATATTAGAAAGATTAGTTAGGAATACTGTATAACGATAAGTTTTTGTGTATGTTGTTTGATGTTAATATAAAATAGAAAGTCCTAGTATTTAGTACAGTAGTAACTTGGCTAATAGAGAACTGTGTATTCAACATTCCTACTTCCTGGTTGTGGGACTTTTAGAAATATGGTGGGATTGTGGCCTCGATAACCTGATCAACCCTCACTTCTCGCGGTCCCACATTCCGTTTCCAAGTTTACACTTCCAAGTTTACGTGCCTGCCAGAACCCAGGATGCTCACATTCATCGGGTGTACTTACGGTGAATATAATTTTTTATTTAGCTCTAAAATTCATACAAATTATCCGACCAGAATATAAACATCATAGATTTTGCATTAGACATACAAATTTTAGATATAATGTTTACTCTGAGTAAATATGTTATCTTTTATCAAAATATATGACATTTATATTCAAAATATTCCCTAGTCTTACAAGAATCCAGCAATATCAATTATATTATCCTAACTTTAGTCTGATTTATTATTTATTACTAAACGTAAACAGTCTGGTATTCCACACATTCATCTGGTAGGGAGGGACCAGCGCCGACCACCTGGCACGATTGTGAAGAATATATTTTTTTGTTAACTGAAGATATTTGTTTTAGCTCATAAAATTCATACAAATACCCGACAGAATATAATTTACATTGCTGGAATTCTTACAATTTGATGATCATTTTGAATATAAACATCATAGATTTTGCATTAGACATACAAATTTTAGATATAATGTTTACTCTGGTAAATATGTTATCTTTTTGTGCAAAATATGACATTTGTATTCAAAATATTCCTGGTCTTACAGAATCAGTAATGTCAATTATATTATCCTAACTTTAGTTTGAGGTATTTTATTACTATACCTGGTTTTCCCCAAAATTTCTCAGAGAGAGGAAGAGCCAGAGTGTAGTGTGAGAAGAGGGGTGAGGAGTTGAGTCCATTATTTGAATGGACATTAACTAGCAACTGTATTTCTCTATTTCTCTTAAGTATTAATTATGTGCATGTACCATCATAAAATTAAGATGTTATTTACTAGAACATAGGTATTATGTTGGAAAAAGTGGGTTTGAGGTTCAGCTGGTCTCTATTTCATTTAATCCCATATGTTATGTTATTCACTTTCGAGTTTCTCACTTTCCGTGGTACCCTGTGGGTTACATTAACAGCGTAAAAGTGAGGGTTGACATATTTTTTATTTTAATATATTTTGTTATGTTTTGATAACTGTGCTGTATATAAAAAAAAATCTTGATCTGCATCGAATATAATGATTTCAGATCCCAGAAGGCATCAAAGGAACGTCAGTCCCAATGGAAGCGATTGCTCACACTAAGAAGACCTCCCACCAGTACACCAGACTGTGATGCCGAGAAAGGCCTGGGTTACACCTCAACATGACTCTCAGGTACTGTGTAGGCTCTTACAGTGTCTCTTTGCTTTGGTTCATTGCTCAAAGTAGTAGTAAATGTTAGCTATTAGTGTGTGGAGGAGGGTTGCGTTTGTGTATTTTTCCATAACCGTTTGGCTATACTTATCATGATGACAAAAGTGAAAATGGAAAATTGTCTTTATTTGGTTTTGCACATATTGTTTTTATTAAATGTTTGTTTTCAAGTAGAATGTATAAGTAAACATAGAATATTATATGCAAATTTTAGGGTCAGTGTTGTTGTTTGTTTTTTATTTATTGATGAAATATTTGTGTTTCATCTGTCCATCTTGTAATTCTTCATTTTAATAATAATATATAATTGCAGCAAGTCAATTGATGAGTTTGGTAGGCGGCCCACGACAGCCCCAGGACACCTTCTGTGATCTAGAAGACGAATCTTCTGTGAACTAGCGAATATGTTGACCTCTCCTGAACCCTGAGATACACAGGTTATGTTGGACCCTCAACTCCGTATCTGGAGAAGCATCTATCAGGAAATTGTTTTAAGTGGTAGTACTGTACTTTTCTTGTTTTTTGTTGTGATATTATACAGTACATGTACTGACATTTTCTAATATACTGTAACATTATATTCTGTCTTGACATAGTGGGTTTGGATGGTTTTATTGGTGTTTTGAAGTTTAGGGATGACATATACTTTGGTGGTGCATATAGTAAGGTATATAGGCCATTGTACTGGGTGACTCACTGCTCATGTAGCTTATATAATAGTGTTTTTGTGTTTTCATGTGGTGATGGAATCACCCTGTATAAACTAACTAGTGTGCTGATATAATTACTGTATAAAGTGTTGCTCAAGGAGAACTCACCATCTATGTCCTTGTTGTTGGCAGACCTACAGGCGTGTTCAGTCATACATGGACTTCAGTAATATTGGAGGGAGTGAAAGGACCGAAACTGTAGTATTTATGTATTCTGTTGTGCTTTGTTTAAGTCTCTTATTAATATTATAATTTTTTCCATCAACTGACTAACCAACTGAAGTAACACAGCTTTTTCAACAACTCTTGTACCAGTTGAGTTGAAGTCCCGACTCTCGACCATGGAATTGAACTACTGTAATAAACCAGGCCAAATCCTTCCCATCATAACCAAACCTTAAAAAAAAAGACTTGGTGTGTTGACAAGATCAGTGGCACTGTGTTTGATATTTGACCAAATACACTATTGACCCTCAAGAACTCCAACTCTGGTGATTTCTAGCTAAAAGTGTTTTTCAAAACTCTCTATCACTTCACTCTAGGACTATCAACTTGTAACTCTTACTTGTAGCATTTGTAGGTCTCAATCCTCTCAATTCATAGATAGTTTTGGGGCTTTGATATTATTATAGTACACTAACAATATTTCCTGTTACATTTCTAAATAATTGGAGTGATGAAAATACTTATTATGTCACTAAATTCATGGGATATAATTACGGGTAGTACAAACCAAATTTATGTGATATTATTAGATCATGAACTTATAACATCACTAGCCCTCCCACCTCTGTCATGTACAGTAGTGACAAAACAGCCGCAGGCAGGGACTGAGAGAAGTGGTAAGGGCAAGGAGACATGGCAATGTTGCATAGGGTGGTGATGAAAAGTCTTGATTTCTTTACACACAACAATTGATAATTTTTTTTCAGTTTAATTATGAGACAGCACGGTTTACACTCCTGCCACAGGATTCTTTTGTTCAACAACTGTACATGACTGTTAGTTTAATTTCTACTTGTCCTGATCAATTATCTGCACTCACATCCTGCACATGTTTCAATTTCTTTCTATTTTTCCTTTTAGGTTGATTCTCTGTCCTTTGATTCATCACATGGAGTAGGTTAATGAACCAATTTGTCTTTCACCTGAAGAATCTCCAGCCTAGCTTATTTCACCTAAAGGTTTACAATCCTAATTCTATCCTAACCTAACCAACCTTCCTAACCTCATCCTCAAACAGTGTCAGGCTGGTTAATCTTTAGGTGAAATAATCTGGGATAAGTTCTTTTAGTGATCCATCTTTGAAATATTATAAGATTTCTTTCAGATTCAAATGTATGTATGATTTGGATATACAGTACAGTGTAATTGGTTTTAAATATAAGTCATTAGAGTGTAATATAGTGTGTCCTTAATTGTCAGACCCATTTTAAAGCATAATAACTTCAAAATATTACAGAGAGAACAATACAGTTTATACTAGATAGCCAACCTATTTGTTCTTTTGTTTGTTTTAGTAGATCTTTGTGTGTACTGCACTGTGTTCTGTCTGGTATTATTGAAGTCTTAAGTTTCAAAGGGTTAGAGTATTTATGGACACCTCTAGCATATATATATACATCTCCTTTTTAGCAAACAATTATAACATTTAGAGAGATTTTAGTACTTAGATTTTGATAATTTTGTCTTAAGAATCTAATTAAAAGTCATGAGAGAGCAAAAAAAAAAGCAACTGTATCTAGATTATCCACGCCCATTATCACCCATATTACCTCTCTTCTCTCCAGCTGATGATTTCTGAAAGGAAGATTGTTTTCTGTGGTAGCAGGTAGTGTCTTGCCTGTCAGGTTAGCTAAGGGTGATTCACTCGGCAGTAACCTGTGTGTGGAGCTTATACAGGGTGGTCGAGATGTAACGACGACAAATATTAAACTTAGCGAGATTACGTATATTATCCCACGTCATACACCACAGCTACTCAACATACATCATACATACTACATAATATACTGTACATCATTAATACTACACATACACCGATTTATACCCAACCTATATCTGTACATATAACCTAATTATCGCCATTGGCTTTGTGTTACGATCATAGAGAGGTTTTGTGAGTCGTCTTCGTGTGGGTTTATAACAACTAACATTTTAGCATTACTCTAGGGCTATTTGTGAGTGAATCGCCCTTGGATCTAAACCCTGAACTCTCTTAAAATGTCAGCTTTTCCACTACACCTGTATTATAAGTTCTTTCCCATTTTGGCAAGGTGCTGGAGAATAACAATGCAAAAATTTCCCTAACGACACCACGAATTCCTCTTCACTTGGTGTCATTACAGTATTCTCTTTGTCATGCCTGGTACAGTATTGTCTTTTGTTATTGACCTCTGTATCATCAAGTAGCTCACAACTAAATCTTTATCCTCTATGCTGTACGCTGGGATCAAGAGCATTCATTATGTCACATCTACCACTATCTTGAGCATTATTTTAACATTCATTCCAATCTTCATCATCCCTGACCCTGTTACTGTTCAGCCAGACGATTTTATTCAGCTCAGAGGGACCCTATACACAGGGTTCATTTTCCCTAGGTGACTACTGAACTGGTATTATTTTCAACTCAAGGTGTTAGGAAATCTCAGGAGAGTTGAGGAATGCATGGTCAGGTCAGAGGCATTTACAGTACTTCATTGTGTCCCTTATAAATGGAACCTAATGGGATAGGGTTAGGTGAGTGAGGATTAGAAATAGGAGAATTTATTTATTATTTTTTAATTCTCTTATTTCCTAACCTTAGTCAACTCTAAACAGCATGTATATATGGATAGTATCTCTTATTCCTAAATGGTCATCACTGTTGAGTTGAATCTCTGGATAGTTCAGAGTGAGGAAACGCCAAATAAATCCTTCTCTTTATTCATGTACACATAACACTGACCCTTATTTTGTCCACTGAGTTAGGGTTCAAAGGTTAACGCATGTGTCTGTGAAGGTCAAGCCGCCCCATTATCCCCATTGTGCATATTTAATTAGCTTTAGTCTGAGACACTGGCACAGCATGTGAAAGCTGAAACACACTACACCAGAAAAGCTCTACCAACCCTGCTGACTGACCATGGAAATGAACCTTGTTGCTTGGGTTGAAGTTGATAGCCATGGTGCCAGTTATCCACACCTAAGAGTCTCAAACTATTGTATATAATAGATAATTATTGTAATCATTTAAAGATCCTTTTCTAAGTGATGTCCATTCTTGAATACATACTAAAGGAAGAATCCCTGCTTCCTCTTATAGAAGTTAGACTAAAATGTTGATATTTTGCAAAGTTGCAATGAAGTGACATGATCCTAAAAGATAACATTATTTGCTGCATCAGTCTTGCTGTGCCAACAACACAAAAACCTCAGAAACATTATCATCATAAAGATTTGATTACCTCACATAGAAACAGTTGGAATATGATCACAAATATAAAGTCAGTCATATATAACCTTTGATATGAAGAACAACTTCTGTGATTGTAACCAGCTCACATGTAAATCAAATTCACCATCTATAAATTGTGCTACATTTTCAGAAACTGTGTCTGGAAAAAGGGCATTTTACCGAGCTGTGTCTGGCCTCCACAGCAGCATCAACATTCATCTTGCAGCTCGTTATCTACTGTCGGGTAATAAAAGTTAATTATCGCATTTAGACTTCATCCATCCAGAGAAATACTACTGTAAATTGATAAGAGTAGTAGAGTTGTACCTATAAATGTACCAAGTTACTTATAATACAGCACCATGTTTGCTAACCTTGAGACACATTGTAAAGGGCTCCACTAGATGATGGAACAACTGACAGTATCAATTTATTTTACAGCAACCCTCAACCAAGCTAGAGCAGAATCCTCTATGAGGTCCAGTTTTGGCAAATCCACGCCATGGAGTTTAGTTTACTTTAGAATAAATGGTTGCATAAGAGTTATATTATTGGTAAAGTATATATTATAGCCAGTCTTTCATTCATCAAAGATAAGAATGGCTTTAGAGGCCAATGATGGAGTTTAGCTGCTAACGTTGAGGAATTCCAGCGCAGGTTTGACCCGGAGTTGACTGAGGGAAAGGACCACTAAATTCCAAAATTCGTATTTTCTACTTGTTAGGTAAGAATCAATATTAATGCTCTTCTGTTTGGTCATAGATAGTACAATACAGCAATCTTCCATTAGCCAGAAATAATTGGTGCAGACCAGTTTCAGGTTAGAGAGATCGGTGTATGATGAATTCCTGGTATCCGGAATTTTTCAGGTACGGTGAAAGTTTGGGAAGTCTAAATTATGCATTGTAATAATTTAATTAGAAGTAGATACAGAGTTGTATTTGTTGCAAGCATGCATGTACAATGCGGTATGTTGCCAATAAACAAAACATACTACTGTACAGTAATAGCATAACAGTGTGTGTATAGTATAGTATTTTTATAGTATATGACCATCAGATAGATAATGCTGAAGCTTCAAAAAATTATTCACTCACTCATTGCCTTACAGGTTTTCTTTGGTAGTCAGGTTACTGGTTATATTACGTCAGTAACATTCTCCTACTTGAGTAATCTGAGAAATGATCACTGAATACTTAAAGGGATATGGATTGTCCTCGCTATTATGTATATGGAAGGAGTCTTAAAGGTCACTGGTTCTTACGTTCTCAAGTTATAAAATGGATTTTATACTTTAGACCTTAATTTTTGTTCTCTCTTCCAACTCCGAGCCTTGGCCAAAGCTTTTCTTAAACGCATATTTGAGAGTCTGAGTTTTACACAGGAAATGATGTTGAAGACAGCGAAGTGCTGGAAAGCGTTAGAGATCTGGTAATTATGAAGTAAGTTTTGTATTGTAAACCTTTATGATACAGATGTTCAGTATGTAGTACCTGTACTGTACTTTATGGTAAATACAAAGGTTAATTCATCAGTTGATAAAATATAGTTATTTGAATTTTACATGTTTAAGCAGAAGACAGTGGCAACATCATATGAAAATTGTATTGGTAATAAAAAGAGAAAAAATATATTGTAGAGAAACTATGATGGAGGTTGAGGGGCTTGGGAATTAACCTGTGTATCCTATTTTTCCAGGAGCTTCCAGGAACACTTTGATGAAGGCAACGATGTTCACAGGAGGATTTGTGCTGCCTGTTGAAGGACAGAATTCGTGATCACTTCCGCAACATCACTCAGATTATGGACTGTGTATGTGGATAAGTGTCAAGGAAACTGCAGGTAGGAAAATAGCCTAAGAGAGAGTACTGTCTGCTTTCCTCATTCCTTTATTAACTCCTTTTGTTGTTAAGCAGTACTTGAATACTAACCTTCAAGAACCTGCTTTATCACGTCACAAATTGTACTCACCAGTTTCATTCAACAGAAGAGTTAGTTTTGAAAGAGCGTAATAATACATGTTTCAGTGGTTTAAAACTACACCGAGACATTACGTAGTGTTACTGCATATACAAGTATGTGGTGCAGGTGTATAAAAGACAATGGCAACCAAAGTGTCTTCTTAACACTACATTTTATTATTAACCGCTTTTGCATTATTCATTTACAAAAGGTTGGATATTACAGATTACTGGCTGGGATGCCTCCCAGCATCTTGTTCTCTTGCACTTTGACCAGCTCCCTGACTGCAGCTGGACTTGACTCACGGTGAGGCAGACCTAGTTCCTAGAAAGCCACAATGTGGAGAATGGTTTCTTCATTGCATTTGAAGGTGAGTCATATGCTGCTGTGGTTCTTCTTCCCTCCTCACCTCACTAGCACCATCACTACCAACACCATTATTACCCCATCACCTCACCACCATTATTACCAGGTTTCAACATATTATTTACAGAAAAATGCACCATATTTATTAGAGAAAATACTTAACTTATTTGTAATAAATAATACCTCAAACTAAAGTTAGGATAATATAATTGACATTGCTGGATTCCTTGTAAGACCCGGAATATTTTGAATATAAATGTCATATATTTTTTGCACAAAAGATAACATAGTTACTCTGAGAAAAATTTTATCTAAAATTTGTGTCTAATGCAAAATATATGATGTTTATATTCAAAATAATCACAAGTGCTGCAGAATTCAGCAATGTAAGTATTCTGACTTGAGCAATTTGTATGAATTTTATGAGCTAAAACAAGGTCAGGCAGGGGGGTGGCGGGTGGGAGCCAAATCTAAAATAGCCTCGAGCCAGACCTCACGGCGTGTATGTGGGAAAAATCCGTGTTAAGTGAAAGTTCCAGTTCTGGCCGAGGCACATTATATGATAGCTAGTTAAGTGAAACAGCGTTGAGGTAATACTGTATACTGGCATAGTATAGGGAAAATCTTATTAATTCATGCAGTTGATGTGAAAAACTTGTCTTCCAGGTTGTCCAAGCAGCATCATGGAACTAGAAAACTTTAAGCCAAGAGCTTAAGATGATGAGTCAGTTTGGGGTGAATATTTCTGTGATTGATATATATATATATATATATATATATATATATATATATATATATATATATATATATATATATATATATATATATATATATATATATATATATATATATATATATATATATATATATATTAGTTTAATTTCTTATCTTATTCACGATGATGGTAAATGTGGGAAGTGATTAAATATATCGAGCTGTTATATAGTTATCAAAAATTCAGTTATCCTACATTGTTGTTGTCCTCTTGAATTAGAAAAAGCGGTGAAATTCAGAGATATGAAGCAAATTTTTGTAAAATGTTAAAATAGTACTTTTTTAGTTTTAAGTTAATATTTTCTTCAGTAATTAGTTTGAATTGTTAGTACTGTACAATGTTTGCCACAAAATGTCAAATAAATTTCTCTGATCAGTGCTGAGTTTGCTTGTGGTTTGTTCGGGCCTCTGGAAAAGGCTTCAAACATCAGCAACGCGAACCACGAATGCAGGTGTGAAACTTACATAGACAAATCAAATGACACGCCTTTTATTGTGGTGTCCATCTTACCAGGAAGGAGATGTATTTGGATTTAATAAATATTCACCCACATTTCCCAAGAGTTCTTCAATGGGTTCTTGGTAGCTCAAGAATGAGATGAAAAGTTTGGGAACTGTAGAACCTAAGAGCATACAACAAACCTTCTTTGTTCCAGTCTGTATTTGAGTATAGTTACTACATTAACTAGAAGTGACAATCATAAGTTTTTGTTTTTGCTTGCAGGGATAACGAAGGAAGTCTTGGTTTTTTGGTCCAATTACCCCAAAAATGGTTTTGTAAAAATGGACAGATGGGTTCCTGATTGCACTGCGATTTTTAATGTTATTCATGTAAATGTAATAAGTTATTGATTTAAGACGTCAACTTGTTTAACAATAAATTATTTGAATTTTTTTATTTTGATACAAAAGATGATGGAGTTTTGATTATTGTGTAAATGTAATAAGTTGTTGATTTTCTTTTGTAGATTTAAGGGCGTCAACTTGTTTTATTAATGATAAATTAATTGATGATTTTTATTTTGTGTACAAAAAGGCAGTTATGATTAATATTTGTTTCTTGTTATGCATAATAGTGAAGACAGGGAGCATGTTATTGTACTGTAATATGAGTACAGTAGTGGGGCAACATGCTGAGTCATAATATTTATATTTGTATAGAAATTTACAATGATGTCAGGTTCGCGAGAATTTACCTCTGTAGTTGAAACTTATATTTATTAATATTGTAATACTTAAATGTTTGAGCAAACTGTAATTACTAAAACTTTTTCACTGATGTGGCAAGTTAGTTGCAAGTTGTACCTCTCTAGTCCGGCAACCTCGGGACCTGACCCGGTGCGGACCATGAAAAGTCACCTTTTCCTGGATAGATGATGACTTGTGCTTATGCTTGGGAAGCAGTAGCATCAATTTCTCTGCATCATGGATCTCTTTGAAGACATATTGAAGGTTAAATGTCGTATAGTAGCTATAAATTTTGCGAGTTTTTAATTCAGCGTATTTTTATTGAAAGCACACAAAAAAATAAATACAAATTTTGTGGCGGAAACTTGAATTTTGGCCAGGTTGACAACCGCCAGCAGCGCCCAGGCGGCGTGCATAATCATTGTAAACAGCGTCATTTCTCTTATGTACAAAAGATTCATTATTGTTTTACTTACTATTGAATATGCTTTATTATTGAATTAATGTTTGTAATGCTTAAAATGAGCAATACAATTTCATTAATAGCCGTAGAATATTAAAGCCTACGAGAAAATGACTTCCGACGTATTTTAGTTGATTACAAAACCGAAAGTGACTGACTGGTTCTACATATAAAACTGAAGAAAATAAAAACTTTGGTTAGCTGTAGTAAAAAATTAATATGGTTGTTTAAGTAATGTTATTTAATGTTAATAAATGGAACAATAAAGTAGCTAACGTTAATGGTAAAGAAAAAAGAGATCGCATATGTAAGTGCACAGGCGTGAAAATATATCGTCATTACTTTACATAAGAATATAGATGCAACACTTATTTACTGATCATATATATTGAAGGGTTAAATGTTGTGCTCTGTATCGACAAGCAGAGAGCAGCGAACTTGCGGATAAACAAACCTTAATTTCCTCACGGCCTTGTTGTTGTTTTTTTCTGAGGATTAGCCCACCGGGCATAGGTCACTGACCCACATTGGGGCCTGAGGGCAATTTAATAATCCTGTAATAATAATAATAATTCAGGTAAGTAAAAAAAAATGCCCCATCCTATTGGACAAACTAAAATGCGTTCAGGACCACGGTTTCCGGACCTAGAATGCCGGACTAAGGTACAACCTGTAGTACAGTACTGTACTGTATCTTCTATACCTACTTACGTAACTTATGTCCAGGAGCCAAGTTGTAATTGTTTACTTCATCAGAATTATATTTCTCTTATTTATGTAAAAAGAAATGCTGTTTAGGGATGTGTTGACCATATATTGATGTAACATTAAATCAATGCCTTGGTATTTAGGCCGTTGCTGCTCTCAATTCCTATTATCACAGCTTGGCTAATTTTACTAGTGATCTTTATGGATGTGATTTTTTTGTGTGTGTCGTCCACTATAAAGTTCAAACATCAAAAATGGAGCAATTTCTATGTTCCCTACAAATTATTGAAAATAAACTGTCCTTTATTTTATTTTGGCCTTGTTCTGTCGTTTCTTAGTACTGATTGCCACACAATAACTACAATTGCACATTATATCTCTACTGTACCCGTGTTATTGGGGTTATTTTGCACGGTGAAACCACCAGAAAATTAAAATTTTGGAAAGACATACAATATCTTAAAGCTTTGGTACAGATGGTGGTGAGATTACATCATGGAGCAATATGTGATACAGGAGCACAGGGTTGCTTCTCCCTCCTCCAATCTTGTATTGGCCCAACTGGTAACCTGACTAACGTGATATAAGGATGGTGTCTGCCTGGGCACCTCCCATCCTGTTCCCAGTCCTTTGTACTGGTATTCCATCAACACATCATGTTTGTTTGTGTCATTTTCTACTCGCCTGCAATTTGTACTGTTTAATTTAGATGTGATTTTACAGCAGTGGTTTAGTGCTCTAGCAATGGCTTTTGAGGTGGTGATTCTACTTAAGTCATTTTAGAATAGCTGAAAATAGTAGATGCAGCAGAGCGTGGGACCCTGCACCCTCATCCAAATGCACATATGCTCGTTCTATGTCCACACTTGTTCCATCAACTTATTGTTCTTGTATGGTGTGGTCAGCTTGGCTACAAATTTTAATCTTCACTCTTTAAAATATGTATTTTTGTACTGGTATTAACCTCCAGTAATTGGGTGTGCAGGGTCCTAACAAGTTCTTCAGAAAAAAAAAAAAGAAAGGCTGAACTTAGAGTACAGTGGTCCCTCGGTTAACGAATTATCTTCCTGAAATCTTTAGTCGGTTGAAAACAAAATTGATTACTTGAAATCATATGAAAATCACATTTTGTTTTGAACATCAACTGATAAGCTGAGGTACTCAACAATTCAGGATCTCTTCTGTTTACATTCGACTAATCACTATCTTATAAAAATTCCAGCAATGCAAATTAAATTCCTTCGGTCACTTCTATTAAATTTTATGAGCAAAAACAAAAACTCAATCTAAAAGAAAAAAATAAACTAACAATTAAATACTTCACACCACAAAGCCCAGCTGTCAAACATGTTCACTGTCTTTCCTCCCTACCCCCACCTTCCTGAGAAGCGTTTGGGGAAAAGGACTAGGTTTACAGGTTTAAAATAAATGAAACCTCAGACTGAAGTTAGGATAATATAATTTGCATTGCTGAAATCACAAGGCGAGGGAATAATTTGAATATAAATGTCATATATTTTTTGCACAAAAGATAAATTTTGCTCTCCTAATAAAAAATTCTTAAAATTAGATATAAAATTTGTGTGTAATACAAGTTTTGGCTTTATTTATATTCAAATTAATCACTATCTTATAAGAATTCAGCAATGTAAGTCTAATTCTGTTTACTTGTATATACTTTTCTGTGAGCTGGAACCAATTGCCCCAATATCCCATTGAAACACTGGTTTAGGTTAAACGACCTTCTGGGCAATTGTTAGCATTGCCGAGGGACCTGTACTACTATACAATTTTGCCTTGGTTTTGGCAAAAAAAAAAAGTTAAGGTCAGGTGCAGTACTTCTGGATTTTAATTTCTGATTTATCTTGTGTTTTAGATAATGAAAAGCAGTAACTTAATTGCTGTACATGGGACAGGTATGGTGTTAATAGCCTTGCATGCTGATCCAAAGCAGGTTCTTAAGGTGCAGAATACAGTATTTACTTTTTGGGAATGACCTACCCCAATTAGTAGTCCAAAAGGTGGTGTTTATGTACTGTACCAGGTTTTTCTTTGATGCTAAACCACTTGTATTGCTGTACTATTAAGTCTTACTAAAAAGCAACTGGCAGTCAGATCATATTAAAATGTAAGACCTAGGTACAGTATTATACACTAGCATTTAGTTTATTTCTATGTTATAAAGGAAAATAAAGAACATTAATTTCATAGAAACACTAATAGAGGGTAAAAGACAACGAATGACCCTGTAAACTTTTTGAAAGGCATTTGGGTATGTTTGGTAGTATCAATATGACAGAGACGAACCATCTCACTCTATTACCTTTGATGGATATGTACTTGGAGTGTTAAATTTAATGACAGGAAGTGTCGATTGTTATAGGAATGTAGAGCTGGGGCACAACACTGGTCTCAAAATTACACTTGATGTGTACCGTTAGGTGCTTCATTAAAAAAGAAATGTATTACATAAGCACAACATTTAATATTGGCGTTTGGGGAGTGCAAGATAAATGACTTATTTATTGTATATTTAGATATACTGTACCAGATTTAAATGTTCCAAAATCCGCAGATGGAGACTTAATGTTTTCAGTGATCAAATTTTCGAGTTTTGTACTGGTTCAGAGTCAGGGCACCACCAGGCAGCTGAATGGGTATCTACCGAGGTAACTTTACAGTTGGGTAAATGAAACAGTTGAGTATAATTACTTAACCACACTGCCTCCTTGTGCAAAGGCATTATATACAGTGACCCCTCCATTAACGAACTCAATCCGTTCCAGAAGGTCGTTCGTTAACCGAAACCATTGTTTCAATGGGTTTTTGGGTAATTGGTTCCAGCTCACCGAAAATTTCCTAAATTCAACAAAAAATGGTAGAAAAGTTCACTTACTTTGAGGTGTGTATGTAGAAGGCTCCTGGATGATGATGATGATGGGAATTAGAATGGGGGTGGAGGAGAAGGAAGAAGAAAAGGCATTGGGGTGGAAGAGAAGTCACCCCATGGCACCATTTCATCCATAAAATTTTAGTTCTCTTGGTGTATTTCAAGATTATTTTCTTTAAATCAACACTGCACTGCATTATATATTGTCAATATGTAAAATATATTTCAAAATGACCAATAATTTGCTTGGAAACAGAAAAAAAGCGTTTAGTTGAAGAGAGTCTCAAGCAAGATGTTACCTCCAGTGAAAACAGAGAGAGACTAACTCCTGTTTGCTGTGTTAAGAGGCTGGATGCCGCGCATTAAACTAGTCACTTTACCTTCAATTATGTTCAATAATTGTTAAAATGACTAAAAAATTGAACATTAAACTTTTAAAATTATTGAATAGTATAAACTTCTTGATATTTACTAAAATAGTAAGGAATTTAAGCCCTAGAACCAATTAATGTATTGGCGGACTGATACTAAAGCTGGTTGCCCGGTCAGTGCAAGCGAAAACATATTGAGGTCGGTTCGTAAGAACTTCGTTAATCGAATTTTTTTTCGTTAACCGAATTGAAGATCCTTATGGAAGGCAGTTCGTTAATCGAAATTACGTTAACCGAGGTGTTCGTGAAACGAGGGGTCACTGTATTGTATTTGCACTAAACAGGCCATCAGGTCTCTGGGGTCCACACTCGCGTATTGTTCTGGATGTGGTCATTATTTTATCATAATTGCCGTGTCTGTTCACGAATCCTAGTCCTATGCAAAGTGAATCACACAACACGAGCACCATAAGAGAACACAAATCTTGTGTCACCAGTCTGATGTACTGTATTGTTCATGTCCAGTATTGGGTTCATCAAAATATCTTATAAATAAGGTTCATAAAGGAAGAGACTATAGGCCAGCAGTTCTTAACCTGGAGAGTGCCTCATTCAGATTGACATTGGCTGGTATAGGTCCTGGGAAAGGACTTTAGATTAGATCAGCTGGAGCCATCATCCTCAAAAAGGAGTGATCTATTACCTAGTTTTACCACCACAGCCATTAGTGTGGAGGTTCTACCAGGAATGCCATTTTCCCACTTCCCCGGGTGACAGCTGTGGTTGATACACACTCAAGACTTTACCTGAGCCTTCAGCTTCTTCATATTTCAAACATATGCAACATGGAGGAGAATTTATTGAGGTAATTGATGAGGCATTTATCACAGTGTAACAACAAGTGCAGGGGTGAATCCATGTGGTTATACTGTACAGAAAGTGTCATTGTTTATGGCCACATTCATTAATAACCTCTGGGCAGTTGCATTTATTTGGTCATCCAGAGTATAAAGGAATCTTTAATTCTTATTTTTGCCCTGGATCTGCCCCTTGCTAGTTTGGTTTTGCACATAGGTGTCACGGCCTTTACACTAAAAGAACAATATTAAGCAGAACTAGTGAATACAAACAAACATATTTACACATGTATGCTACAGTTGACTCTTCACATCTTCATTAACTTTACAATGATTTCATCTCAAAATCTGAGGGAAAATATTTAGAAAGGAAGCTAAAATAATGTTAATTCTTACTTTGTATATTGTACTGTACTGTATGCTGTTAATATATTATTGGTAATTGGAATGTACTGTAATGAGAATTTGAGATACTGATTAGTGAACCAATTTGCTTTGACAAATATATCTCAAAGTATTTTATACCTTCAGTGTTTTTCTCTCAACACCACACGCAGTAGCTAATGTGACTCTTGCGAAGTCATTTTGATATGTACTGTAATCACTTGTGAAATACTGTACTGTACTTTATATTTATACATGAACTAGAGATGTATATTGCCATTTAGAGAATAAATATCCATTGTTTGACTACATTATCCATGATTCATACAGTCAAGGCTTTCTCATATAGATTACACTAAACACTTGCTTATATGCAAGGTTGCAACCCAAAGGGGTTAATGTTAACATGAAATTGCATAATCAAATACAGGGTGTCGTCCATAAATTTTTTCACTCATTTAAAACTTAACCTTGGAAGTACAGTCAGTTCTCCCATAACGTGGTAGTTGCGTTCCTGAAGAACATTGTATTTTAGAAAAATCACATGAAAGAAGACCTAGAAAGACTTTAACTGTATCCATCCATTACCTGTTACCATTATCCTTTCTAGATAGGGAAGGCCAAAAATCCTACCAGTTATACATTCCCTTGGGAGGTCTTCAGGGAACATTCCCAGGGATCCCTCTGCTCAGGGTACTAGTAAGTCTTTTATCCTAGTGAGCAAAAACACTGTATAGTATATACCTGGGTTACTGGCTAAGGTGAAAGCTCAAGAAACTAATTGGGTTGTTATAAGTTAAAAACAGCAATTGCAATGTGCTATAAATAGAAACAACTTGCCTCGCTATAAATATAATGCAGTGGTTAAGCCCCGTCCACAAGATCGTGCAGCGCCCGGCAGGCTTTGCCATTTTACCTGGCAAAGCCTGTGTGTTGTTGTACACACGGGGGTGGTTGGCGGCAGCTAGTAGGTGGTCGGCAGTGGCGGGTGCGGTACGATCACCATCGTGTGTCTCAGGAATAATCGCCGGACAGTTAAAGTGAAGAGCATAGCGTTGTGTACTATAATAATTGCTGCTATGTGCAAAAAGAAGAACCAAATGCAGAAAAGGGAATGGTGCAAAGAGTGGTTAGATCGAAGAAAAGTATTGGGAAGTCATGCCACGATTTTACGTGAACTGCAAGATGGACATGAGCACGACTTCACCAATTACATGAGAATGGACCCCAACACCTTTTACAACTTCTAGCAAAAGTGGAACCATATATAAAAAAACAGGATACCAATATGAGGGAGTGTATATCTGTAGAGGCTGGTGGTGCTTTACCCCTCTAGTGATTTCATATGGTTTTCTCTGTGCCTGCACTTCAAAATGAACTTTCTCACTTAGGTTTTTCCACATATAAGCGGTGGAGTGTCGCTTTAAAGCTATTTTGTTTTAGAATTCGCCACCCTGCCTGACTGCCTGTTTTAGCTCATAAATTCATACAATTACCCACAGAATATAATTTACATTGCTGGAATTCTTATAATTTGGTGATCTTTTTGAATATAAACATCATAGATTTTGCATTAGACATACAAATTTTAGATGTAAAGTTTATTCTGAGTAAATATGTTATCTTTTTGTGAAAAATATCATATTCAAAATATTCCTGGTCTTAAAAGTCCTTATTAATTATTTATCTAACTTTGGTATTATTTATTACTAAAAGGTAAATATTCTGGTTTTCCCATCTGGTGAGATGGTTGTGGTGGATGGAAGGCCGACCGACCATCTGTTACAGTGAAAGAATATTTTTTTTTTTTTAACTGAAGATATTTGTTTTAGCTCAAAATTTATACAAATTACCGGTCATTTTTTGATTATAATTTGATCATTTTGAATATAAACATCATAGATTTTTCATTAGACATAGAAATTTTGAATAAAGTTTATTCTGAGTAAATATGTTATCTTTTTTGTGAAAAATATGACATAAAATTCCTGGTCTTACAAGAATCCAGCAATGTCAATTATATTATCCTAACTTTAGTTTGAGGAATTATTTATTTCTATACCTGGTTTTCCCAAAATTTCTCAGGAAGAGCCAGTGGTGTAGTGATATGAGGAGGGGAGGTAGGTCTATTATTTGAATGGACATTAACTGGCTGTATTTCTTATTTCTCTTAAGTATTTTGTGTGTACCATCATAAAATTAAGATGTTATTTTACTAACATAGTTGTCTTTTCTAAAAAGTGGAGTTTGGGGGTTTGGGCGGTTCTATTGGTTAATCCCTTATGTTCTGTTGTTCACTTGCAGCAGTTTCATAACACGGGACCCTCGGTTCTATTGACCGTGTTAGTGGGGTTCTAACTGTATATCTTTCAACTGGAACTTTCGTCACTTCAGTATAGAGCGAGGATATCAAAACAAAGTTTGTCCCATATAATACCTCAACTTGTCAAACCATGTATGAAGTACTCAAGAAGATTACTTGGCAGTGAGATTTGTAATTCATAAAAATTCATTGAATAATGTTAGAATTATGAATGTATAGACAGAAAGCTGGGACTAGAGAGGAGAGCGGCAGGAACGAAGAACACACACGAATGTCCCTATTACATAATACAAAAACAATCTCCGTTTATTGCCATGCCAATAAGACATTGCATGTTTAATTGGTATTACACTGGACATCTGGACCAGAGGGAACATATACATATCACATTTGTAGTACTCAGAGTCAGTTCTAAGTATCCGCAGCAAAACCACCAGGCAGGCTGACCATGATTTTTGGTCTCAACGACGGGCATGATCGCTGGTTTGCTCCCAATTTTGCCTCGATAGATCTGAAGCGCGGCTCGCCGGGCACTGTTCTGGTCTGGACGGCGCGCAGTAAGACATTAAAACTCACGAGCACAAAACACAAAAGAAAAAGGTGCTGAAAGACTACAGTAGACATACAGGTTTTCAACTAAGGGCTTGTTACTGGGATGAGCTAGGTGTTCCAGGAACCAGAAGGTCTATGTGATGCATCCTGTCTATGTAAAACTTCAGGTTTGTCAATTGAATTTCATCTTTGGTAGATGGGTGAAGAGTTAGTAGTCTATTACAGTCATACAGCTGTATATCATTAAGCTACAGTAAGTATTTACATTAAGCCTCAGGGTCTTAAATTAATAAAATTTTCAATCAGGACTGCATAGTTTATTAAAAAATATTTATTCAGATACATCTTAGTTTAGTCCTAATCCTATTTTGATTACACTATCCGGCCCACTGCTATTTTGGATTACAACACAAAATTATCAAATATTTACTGTATTGTCAATGAAGGTTATAGGAAAAAAAAATCTTTTAATGATGATTAATTCAACTTACTGTATTATATAGTATATCTTACTAACCTAATCCAATGATAAACTTATCTAAGTCACCACAGTTCTTCATCAGGAAGGTTTATGTGTTCAGGAGTAATATTATATTAGCAGAAGGATAAACACTAGGGTGAATCACTCACTGCAGCCCAAGCATCACTAATATATCAAGATATTATATATAGAATTAATACCTTTTTGTTTTCCAGTAAAGTTTTGGTTGTTATATTCCAATCTTCATTCTCTCTGTTTATTGTCTCATAAATACCAGTTATGTTTGCATCACCCAGAGGCTCCAAATATTTCTGACCCTCTTAAACCATACAAGCATTCAGTTGATTTGACAGGCTGGCCAGCAAGAGAAGTGTTGATCTTCTGAATCTACCAATCAATACTTAATGGATACCCCATCCCCAGACTCTCCCGAACGCCCAAACACCATGGATGTTGTACTGTACCGCATTTCATTCACTGCTGAGAACAAAATTACAACATACTGTAATAAACTAAATCATTTTAAATAGTAACTTACATGTAATGGATTACATTTCTTACATTAACCTCTTGAATTTCTTTTTATGACTGTCTAACTTACTTTTCCTCACAATGACAAATAAGGAATGGATAGTAAACACAAATACATTAATATGATATTTCATTCTGGACAAGAATCATCATCTTGCTTATCCATTCACGATCTAAAGACCATCTAGATTAAACATGCTCATACACTGTACATCTGAAACTGAGTAGTTGGTGTTAACAAGATATTACTTATATGTCTCATAAAACAAAAACATAACAGTTGGGAAATACTTCATTAAGCCATATGGTTTTGTTCTGTTTTTGGCCACTACAATATTGTTTGCAATACTTTCAGTGACTCTGGTTTCCAAATTCTCACAACACCACATTCCCCAGCAGTGATATACGTTCTGTCTCTACTTGATATAATGCCAGTCATACATCAGCAGCAGCTGCTTACACAAGAAAGAGCCATGTGGCTTCAGCTGTCCCATGGTAGGTCGAGTTTCAACGCACACAGAGTATCGCCTTCATCATTACAGCACCAACCAGCACTAAGGGATTGCCTCCTTCACTTGACATATGCACAGATGCCAAATAACAGTCGTCCCGTTCCTTGAGTCATGGCTGCAGCTAGACTTTCCCGCTATATTTATGCATTGGTGCAGCTTCCTTGATACTAATACTGTAAAGATTCAATATCTGCTATTGCAGATAATCTTTTGTCGCCATTCTGACCCAGCCACTATAAGTTCCCAGTCGTCACTCAGAATTCAGTGTAAGAGCATCATCCTCTGTACTTTGTGAGATATCAAAACATTAATAAGTCCATCTGTAGAAGCGTAGTAGCCATTGCATCAGCTTGTGAAGGGCTAAACTGACCGGTGATATTATCAGTGTGGAGATTCCCAGTGCTGCTCTAAAGCTGTCACCACGATGTCCCAGAACAGAAAAACAACGCCCTGTAACCAACTCCGTCTCAACAACATCCTTTCATTACACGAAATATCAAAACAGGTAAGAGGCTTTATAGAAGAACTTATCATTCTTGAAACTCTCACATTGATTGACCTGACATCCACATCTTGACAAAGCCATCACTACTACTGGTCCACAGGCAGTTGTTGTTACCAAGAGAATTTCAACCCTATACATCTGTGATCCTGACACTCTCTGAAGAGCTTCTTTAGCAGCCACAGAAAAATCTGACAACGCCACTGCCACGCCTTCCCAAATAGGAGTGAGAAACAATACTTTTCTTCAGAGAGAGAGAGATACTTGTCACAGATTCAATACTGAAACAATGTTGCAACCTCTGCTTCTGAGCAGGTGTCTTCTGAAAATAATAACAGTACATCATTAAAAACAATGATGGGATCAGATTAAAAATGGGTCTCATAGGCACACTACCCATTACGAAACTGCAGCTACAGTACTAAAGCCTTCAATGAAATTGTCATGTAGTGTAAGCACGTGCATACGTTATATAGTTCAATATGAATACAGGAGCCTTTGTTTAGCAACGTAATTCAGTAGGCTTAGACAACGGATGCTTAAAAATCTGAGGATTTATTTATTTAGTACCTAACTAAAACAAACAATATACAGGATAAGCTATCACAAATAAATCAGTTCGGCTGCAAACAAAAAAAAACAACCTAATCCTAAGAAGTTCTGCATAATACTAACTAATTTCCTAGCACCAACCATATATTAAAAGAAATAATAAAATATAAGTTAGGTACCGGGTGCGCTAGGTATCTCAAAGTAACATATAGCTTGTAATATTGTGAGGGAGAGTTATAAGAATACAATACTGTATTTGTAAAAGTGCACAAGTGTAGGATACTTGTAAATTTAAAATATAAATTTTAAGACGAATAATATAAACAAATTTTTTTGCCTCATTTCTCTATATAAAAATCCTTCAATTTCGATTTCTGTGGTTGTCCTCTACTATCTTCTTAATTATTTTTTTTTTTCACAAATTGCCAAGACAAATGTTAAGTTAGGTTAGTTCATAAGATTTTTTTTTTTTTTGCATTTTTACTACTAATACTTCCCTTTACTACAAAGCAAAACAGTTTTGAAAGTTATTCAAAAATAACTTTCTAAATTAACTTGAGTAAAAAATAATGATATTATCGCTTCGGTTATCCAGCGGATTTTAAGTTTAGGTTAGGTTAGATTTCATTGAAATTATGTTTTTCGATGTTTTGATGTGTTTTGAATTCCAAGCCAGGTGGATCTACTAAAATGTTAATTTTACCCAAATAACTGTAAAAATTTAAATGGCGACAAAAATGCTACAGGTAAATTAATATTATTATTTTTTTTTGGTGGGGGAGTTATCACCCCACAGCACTATGAACTCTTAAGCCCTAACCTCACCTGATGTTTGATTGACTGTGTGTTGCACTGTGCATTTATGTCCACACAACATTTCAGCAGCCACACTGGGACACATATGAGAAGTAAGACCCAGTGAGACTACCAAACATGGCAGGTTTCCTCAGGTGACAAGTTTATTCTGTATTAACACTGGGCAGTAAAGCAAATGCCATGAAAGTAAAGATGTAAGTAATGAATAACTACCTGTGTACAACTTCTGTGTGATGGTGAAATGTTGTGTATTAAGACAACTATACTCCAGTCAATTTCAGCCTTCCACCTCAACATAATACTACATCAAACTAATTTTTAAAGCATTATGAGCCACCAATACAGAAAAAAATAGTAATACTTACCAGAATGATCAACGCGGCATCTCGACGGATCTGCCAGACTCAGAGATGATACGTAAAGTACATTAGTAAAAGCAACAAGTAATATCACAAGAAGCATCTATGCAAAAACAGTCTAAAACTGTAAAAGCACAATCAATATGTTGTATATGGTATTATATTAAATTGTATAATATCATAATAAGATAGACCTTTAATTTTCATGTGCTGTTGATTGATGTCATGAATTTACATCAAGACAATAATTGAAAAATCCAGAATGTATATACTTTTGTATTTTCCACAATAATATTACACTGTTTTAAATATATAGTTCTTTCGGTATGTTATATATGGGTGTGGTTCAGTTTCCTGAAGCCTAACTCCGTGCTGTTTGAAAGTATTTTTGAAGTAAAAGAACAACTTTGACGCCCAATAACTTATTCTAGTGGACATTTCACATACAGCCACATGAGGCCCGGGAATTCATGAATGAATGGTGGTATTCAGTATAACAAAGTTGTTGAACCAATAAAGTGTTGAAAAGTGGGGGAATTAAGATGGCGGTGTGGGTTGTCCGCCTTCCAAAAACTCATCTTGGCAAAAAAGTCGTGGAGGAGTCAGTGAATCACCTCTCTATATGAGACCTCCACAATGTTGCAATATGTGTGATTTAGTCTCTACGCACATCTTCTGTAGTGTATGGTCACTGATATAAAAGGGTGCAGAAGCTTTTTTCTTAAAATAAATCGCAATGTTATCTTCTGATGATGGGTGTCAGGACTTTTACTTTTGTCTAAGAGGTCAAATGCCGTCTTTATTACTGGATGACAAATTAATGTAATTTTCAAAAGAGATAATAAGAATAAGCTTTTGTTATTTCTACGGATGTAAAATTGCCACTTGGTAATTTACTGGATGTTATAGGAATGTAGTAATATATTTGACAGAACTAATGGGTACCTGTGAAAAATCAGAAGGATAATGCTAACCTTTCAGTGTTATATGATTCACCATCTGTCTTCTTTTGTTTAAAAATATACTTTGATTCAACTAATAAAGTGTGTGGCACTACTACGTCATATATTGAGAGTATTTCTTTACTTTTGTACCAGAAAATAGATAATCGTATGTAAGAAAGTTAGTTTTGCATTCAAAGCGAGAGTGGATAATATATGATGTGGATTGTGTGGCATAGGAAATGGATCTAAATTCTGGTCTTACTAATCATCAGCTCTGAACCTAAACTAACCCGGACCCAAGATTTGAGTATGTTCCAATCTAAAGTAGCATCTTAGTTCAGCGATATATATGTTGAGGAAATATATTGATGAGGCAGAGTAGACGTCAGCTTGTTGGTGGAGGGAAAGTTTGTTTACTGGGTGACCTGACCTTCCAGGTTATACATTCTTTCTCCCTCAACAAGGATAGTCACCAGACATGAAAAAAACAGAGAAAATATGGGGTTGGTTGGATATTTTTATTGTTTATACTTGACAAGGAACTCATAATCTTGCATGGAGGTTAATGGATCAGTTTTTTTTCCAGTGTCTAAAAGTGATAAATTTCTGTATCATATTAAATGAGGATGCTTGCACTGGTAGGACAGCCTGCGAAATATGACTGATTAAAATGGCCCAGTCTTAGCCAGTTCTTGTCCTAACATAACTCCCAGGATTTGGGCCTGCCTAAAGGAGCTCTTAATTTCTAAATGGTCTTCTATATGTGCCAGTCATAATGGTTATTTTCAGGTGGGACATATTAGAACTTGGGCCTAATAAAATCCTTGAGCATTTACGGTGATGGTATAGGAAAATCTTTTTTGCTAAGGAGGGATAGCTACATGTATACGACAGTATTCAATAGTCTTCCATTTCGAAGATATGGATGGTTGCATCATCTTGATACAGTATTCTTGACCCAGTGCTGATATATTTTCCAAAAAAGGGACTTTGTTATCCTCTTTTAATTGTTAACACTTTTTTAAAGATGAGTCATGTGCCCATCTTCCCGCAGGTGTTATTATTTTATAATGTGATGCCTTGATATCTAATACCAAACATCTTAATATTTTCTCTCTATGTGCATGGAAAGCACCTAGCAAATGAGTACTACCTGTACCTGTACTGTGTTTACTTGTTCTGGGGAATATGAATGACCACATCATCACATTACTTTTTACAGGACCATCAGATGGATAGAGAGGATACCGCCCAGTACTAGTGGGGGGAGCGTAGTTTAAGCTAGGTGGGTCGGGCGGACTGCACAGACCCCTTATATGGTCCCCATCATGGTACTGTCAGCTGATTGGCAGAGTTCCCGAGATGGGCAATAACTGGACTGTTGGAGTTCATTTTGTAAGTACAGTACAGTAGTATTTAAGAAATACTGATTGAAGATAGTATCACATTGCAGGGCTTTCAAAAGTATTTGTCTAGTTGATTGATTTTAATTGGAATACTGTTCAGTAGATAACAATTTGAGGGTAACAGTAAATAAAGTATGGTATGAACAACACTACAGATTAACACTTATCATATACTGTAGTGCTGTATTTAACCCAACCCAACCTAAAATTACTAAGTTAATCCAACTAACACAGCTAACTTAAAAAAGCTAACCTAACCAACCTACTGTAACCAAACCAGACCTAATATAATATCACTCCAACCCACCCCAGCCTTACTAACTCAACTCAACAATCTTTATCAAGTGTCACACATTTTTCAGGAGGTTGATATGGTCGTGGCTGTGATGGTTCCTGAATGGGCGCTGTTGTTTACCTGTCCTGCACAAGAGGCCTCTTCCTACCTGTACTGTCACTTATCAAAGAAGAGAAATTTTATGGCAGTAACACACAACTTCTGTCGGGTTTCGTCAAGTCAAACAAAGTAGATTATCCACCAGTTTTCAGTGTTTTATAAAGTTTTGTAATGATGTATTGCATATACAACCAAACACAAAAAGTATGGAGATTCCTGCATTAGCTTACCATGGAAATATTTAAACCAAGAGTAATGTCAGAAAAATACCAACCCAACTGAACTAAATTTGTGACCATGAGACGATGTTTGGTGTATTATTGCTCTTGTTTGATGGGTATTTATACTCTTCGATCCTTTTGTATTAGAGTCTGTCACTTTGTTTTCCTGTTTTCCACCAAATGCAGAATAGTTAGCGCAGCAGCATCTTTTATCTGTGTTGGATTTGTTTCGATGATTTAAAGATTAAAGGCAAATTCACACTGAGAATGTGATAAATATTTTAGCACTGTTGTCTTCATTATTTACCTGTGCTTTTCCTTCTAATTTACTTTTTAACGCTAGTAATTAGTCTTGAGGCTAATGATGGTGCAATATGTATGTTTTTTAATATGTTGGGGAATAACTTACAAACAGATTCATATATCTAAATAATGCTGTATATATATGAACAGAAATTGTTTGAAAACTTAACATTTCATTAGATATTTTGGTGGAATTTAGAATTTTTGCCTGATAAAAGTGATGGTGATGCTGTATTCACAAATAATATTGTATTGCAATAATTTTAAAACAAATCCATAAACAAAAAAAGATTTACAGGTTACACCTTATATATATAATGATTACTACTGGATTTTGTTTGGACCTACTTATTTATCTGTAGACAAAGTATATATCCACATAGTAGCTAAAGTGCTATTAGACATTACATTGCATCTAAATTTCATATTATTTTTCTCTTCAATACTTAGTTGATGAAACCAATGAATTTGATCTTTTATAGCATCATTCATCTCCACTGACTGTCTTTTTATAATATAATTTGCTTTTTAGCTATCTCAGAGGGTCATCATATTCAAAGGATGCATTTAGTTTTGATGAATTAATTTACAGAACAACAACACTCTCCCCTTTCTTCAACCACACATTCTCAAGCTCAGACATACCTCGAGCTACCTTTGACTTAAGCTTGGCACCAGAACCACCTCCACAAAAGGCAAGAGTGACGTAACCTCCTCTGACATCCACAGTAGGAAATATCTGAAGGTAAGGCAGTAACAAGTTATGGTCTAGACCACTGCCACTTGAGCTAAAGGTCATAGAGTTTCTTTGATCCAATATACTTAAGAAGAGCATGTCATATTGGATGTGTTTGAGCTTTGTTTTAATGGTGTCTGGTAAAATGGGTTCCAGTCCTGATAGCTCCAACCAACTGTTCCAGCATAACCCAACCATTAGGAGTTTAATGTTTATTTTTAATGAGCCTTTAATTACATGATCCCAATCCTAATGGTTTTGTTAGAGTGAGGTCTAGTAGACCAGGGTTCATAGATGGTGCCCATTTGACCTGAAAACATTGATGACAGGCAAGTTAAAGTATTTTAGTGCTTATTTGCCGATGGCTTTTGTAATTTGTCCTTTGTATTAGAAGTATGGCAAGATGATCAGTGTCAAAAAAGTACCAGGAACAGGACTGCAAAGCCATAGTATTAGTATATTAAATTAAGACCCAAACCTAACCCAACAAACTAGAGTAGTTTTGTTAAGTTAAGTAGATTAGGTTTGCTTCTGTCATAGCAAACAAAAGGTAAAATTCCAGCGCAGTGTGGTAATTTTTTATCAACATTAATCATTTTGCAGAAATATGAGCGCTGTTCGGGCATGTGCATTAAATTGATGTAGCAATATATAGAAGTAAACAAATCTAATAAACTTAAGCTATTTGAAACTACTTCAACAATTTGAGGGCAACAATCCAGAGCAGAATAAAGACCTCCAATCCTGCCTGACCATAGGATTGAACCCATGTCTCCTGAATTGGGAATCCAGAGCACAGCTAGTGATCCTGTTTGAAATCTAGGAGATTATCTATTAGTCCCCCCAGAAAAATAATCCATTAGATTATTAGATCCTAATCTAAGAGTCGCAAGTGTTGTAAATTTCGAGAACCTATGACATGAAAATTTTGTTTCAGATCACAGCAATATCAAGGCTCAGTTTTAAAGAATTTTCTCTATTAACAGAAGCTGTACTCAAAGATTTTAAATGTTAAGAAACCAGATCACTTTGTGTCCACCGATAGTTTTGAAAATATATTGCTGAGATAATATTGATGGGGATGAGGTACTCTTGATTAGTAATCAGTTGGTGACTAGTTGCAGCAGGAGTCAGTGATGGCCTGCAGGTTGCAACTCTGAGTTCACATATTTTCTTAAAAGAACGAAGCTTTTAGATAACTGTGGTATGTATGGCAAATAACTATTATGCATGGCAGTAATCCAAGGCTGTAACTGTATTTCCTAATTAGCTCTGTAAATTACTAAATAAAGGATTAATAATATAATACATCTGCTTTTTATTAACTATCCTTGCATGAACACCAAGAAAACTTTATTTTTTGCAGTTTGATTTGCATATCTGATTTCAAATTGCAGCATTTGTATCAGTTAAGGTTTTAGCAATAAACAAATCAAAATAATAAAACACTTTATAAAAGCTGAAGATTGATTAATGAAACTGGAGCTTATAGAGTAAATATTGTAACTAGCAATGCAGTCCAAACTGTTATTTGAAAAAATATGCAGAAAAATACATATTAAGAAAAGTTTTGTACTTTACAGAACCATATTTTATATTTTATTATTTTTTAAAATGAAAACCTAAAAGTACACATACTGATATTTTTTACTCTTTTAATAGAACGTAGAATATATTACATTATTTTTGTGTGAAAAGTAACCCTGCCGCTTGTGTCAGCATTGGCTTGGGCCTGCTGTAGGCAGTCAGTTTGCCTGATGCCTGTATAATTTGGCATCCCTGAAAATGGTATTATGATCTGACAATATCTTGATTAGTTTAAGCAAATTTATGCATATATTATCATTCAGAGTTACTGTAATGACTTACACCAGATATAACCAAAAGTTCACATTAACAATAGGTGGAGTGTGAAGTCCAATCCCTAACCTGAGCTCCAGGATCTTAACTAAAATAAAAGAGTCTCTTTTAAAAGTAAAAGAAATATAGATTATCTGTTATTTTCTTATATTTACAATTACAGACTGTTCTTCTTTATCCACCTAGAAGAATAATCGAACTGATGCTTATTAAGTAATCTCCTTTAACTGCAATCCTCAACCGAACTTCCAATAGCCGAATGGAACCGCCGTAAAAATTACGGAAAACTCTCCATTCCGGTCTATGAATGAGTTTCTGAGGTTGAAAATCAGGCATATTCTCAGGATAAATTATGAGAAAATCTCCCAAACTTCTCCATTCTGGAGTGAAAAATTTTTCAAAGAGATTGCATCATGCACCAAACTTTTAGTTAACTATTCTGGATTATTATGTAATAAAAAAGGGTGTTTCCAGCTATTAGAACTGATCTTATAGGCTCTGGTTTAAACATTTCTTATATTTTTCAAGTATAAGAATTGAGTCCCCATAATTATATCATGTAAAAAATATTTTGTTTAAGGATCCTTATTGTAACAGTCTTGCAGGAATTTATTCAGGATCATAGTGGTACCCAAATTCATCTCTTTAACACATTTAGAACAGATGCTGTGAATAAAAGTTTATACACATTTTTGTAGCCATAACATTTTCACTCATACCCTGGTCTAAATGTAATGGGAGTTTGTCCATCCAAGATGAATTATGTAGTTAGACTCCAGAAATCTTGCTCCCAAAAACATTACTTGGATGTGCAATAATGTCTGTTTATGCAAAATATGGTTTACTTTCGAAACCTTTTCCAGTACTAATAGAGCATCACAGTAGTACTACCCAGAAAGACCAAAATTCGATGTGGAATTTTGTTCAGTTACAAGTTTTTCATAGTTTTTATTAACCTTCATATACATTTCATTTTCTATTATTTAATTTCAGGTTTACTTTATTTCATTATTTAGCTGCTATCTCTCGGCATCATTTCTTCAATTCTTCCGTGTTTTGGGTTTATGTTTTAACAGTTAGGTAATAGAATATGGAATTTTTAAAGGAACTGAATATATCTTGTTTATGAGAATTTAATCCAGTTAAGAGAATTTCCATGCAGAATTATCTACTAGTATTAATTCACACTGGCCACACACACAAATTAATCCTGTTAAGGGAAAACTGCTGATTTGGCTATTTCATTCGGGCTTGGTGGTTGAACAGTGGCTTTCAGGCTCGAAGAGCACTGGCCTTTTCAGATGTACTAGAACTATTGTCATTACCTGTAACATTCAGTACTTTCATATATATGTCAACACATCCTGTTGTCAAATGGGTAATTTGATTACAGTATTACTTTTTGCTGATGTTTATCACTGCACCCTTACACTCACCAGGTGGCAGCTGAGAATGCAACCTACAAGCAAATGTAAGTTTATGATTATATGTTTTATCCTACAACAGAACAAATATATATTACATCCAGCAGTGACAAGTCATAAGAGTCTCAGTCCTACATAACCCTATTTTTAACCATTAGGAATGGGACTAGGTACTAAATGAGTCCCCATCCTAAGGTACCAACTTAATGTTTAGGATTTGACCCCAACCAATGTTTATGAGCTTTTTTCTTGAGTAATGACAGGACAACAAAAGAATGATGCAAAACATCTGCGGGTTTTTCTTGCAGCAAAAGTGGGCTGAGGTGGAACCTCCAGGGAGGTCGGATGGTTGCAGAGGAATGGGCAGTAGCAAGATGTTGAGCAACATAACACAAGAGTGTAAATTCTCTCTGTCATGACTTCCTCCATATCTTCATCCCTCCACCACCTGCTGCTACCACCTCCGCAGTATATTCTTCTTCTATCTACCTTCCATCGCACAAGCAAGAAGGAGCTACTAGCTGCGAGGCCTGACAGAGTGGGGCTCAGGACATCTCAGGAAAACAAGAATTTAGCAACCAGGGAAATGTGAAGATGACAGCAAAGGGATCTGTGAGGAGAACTGACTGAGTGGAGGGGCCGAGGGGTAGTGATGAGGACTGGCTTGATGCCACGCTTATTTTGGGGAAACACGTAGTAAAAATCAACACTCCCATCTGGGGGCAGGTCGAGGAGATTTCGAAAGATTAGGGCAGAATCAGTCAACCCAGTGTGTCAACACCATCAAGTCCAACACTTAATGATTATCAAAGACACTATGGAAAGCGAGTTCTTCAAGCACTTCAACAACAGCAAGTGATGTGTCCAAGCACATGAGTTCTCTCCTGGTAGGTATTCCATGGGTGATAGACCCCATCCTCTCAAGAGAGAGAAGACCCCTGGCTTCTTAATATCTTCCGGGATTTAGAAATAGAGACAAGAAGAAGAGATCTACATCAGTGGATCGTATGAGCAATGCGAGGAGGAGCGCGGAACAGTCTGTCAAGTTCTACAAGTGGTTTTCATATGTACCTATCATGAGAAGTAAAAGTGCTGACACTCTCAAAACAAGATGATTGCTTCAAAAAATCAAAATCAACCTAAATTGGTATTACCCGGGCGACATAAAACCAGCTTAAAGGGACCTTCACTTGGACACAATTCAAAGGCCCCCAAAATGAAGAGGGAGGCAGGAGACTCTCAGCAGTGAGTGCACTGACACATCTCAAAACCAGAGTCTCGAGGGGCAACATGAGTCGCAAAGAGGCCAGCACCACAACCCCTGATCACCAAAGATGAGTGACACTGGCTCACTAAGATCACAAGAAAAGTTAATAAGCCTACCAGCCAGGAGCTGAGACCAGTATATCAGAACAAAGTTCACCAAGTTCCATTAGTCAAATACCTGAAGGCAGGAGGCTGCAAAATCCAAGAGTGAAGGTGTAATATGTGCCAAAGCCAAGAGAAAGAGCTCAACTTCCACCAGTTCAGACCACTGGAGGATCAAACACACTAAATAGTAATAAAGAGAATTTGTCACCACTCACCAAATGATGGTCAGAAGAAACGCCAAGCCCCAATGTTCTGCAGAGAAAAGGATCGACTATTAAGCACTGTTTCCACTGGAAGCTATCTGTCTCAGTCTCATCATCAGCTTCCACCACACTGAAATCTCAGAGCAGTAGTGGAGCAACCAGCAGTCAATACCTGCCGAGTCCATCAGGCTGAGAGTGGATTTTCGCAAGACATCACTAAATCCTTCTTCTAAGCCCAGCCATTCCTGGACACCAGTAAACTGACCCCTGTCTTCCTCGTCCTGGTGTACAAGAGAAAGAAAATAGGATAAGGAGAACAGTAAAGACTCAAAAGCTACAAGTAAAAAAGATAAAGTATATGACAGTTGATGCCCTGATATCCAATTTTCAACTTAAGTAAACTTAGTTAATGGGACTTTCAGGAAGAGTGAAAGTTTTGAATATGGTGATGAAAATACACAAAAGAAATCAAAAGATGATGATAAGAAAGAAAAGAGAAAATCTCAGGTATCAAGCTGGCAAATATAAGGAGCTTGATCAGCTACAGAGCAGATGCAGCAGAACTGGAGCAACGGAAAGCTCAAAAGAAAACGTACGACAACAAGTTTTATAAGACCAGTGAGCCTCATATACTTACTCAGACAGACTCTGCCAAGAACCAAAGCACAGAGGTAGAGTTGAAAATTTTGATATGAATATAGAGTTCTTCACTGCCACTCTGGCTCATCAACAAGTGTAGCAGAAGTTGGAGAACATGGACTACCAAATTCCCAGAATGAAGAGTTGAGGATAATCTTAGTGATCTGTATTCTGATCAACTCTACCTCAGAGTATTCAAAAATGCACAACACCAAGAATTGAAGAAAAAGAACTCTCGCCATTCCATTGGAGGTAAGTTGATTGTTTTCTGATGCCTTTCAGTTTGGTTTATCAGAATCTCATAAAGGGTCAAATTCTCCAAAGACCAAGAGTCACCTCAAACCTCACTCAACCTTCCCAAGCTTCCCAGAGTCATTCCACCTCCACTAAGGGAATCACCAATGCGCAGAGCAGCTGTGATGCAGAATTGTTTTATCAGCTCGCTAAAGACACCCTCATCAAGGAGCCAAGGAGTAAAAATTCTCCTGTACTTGTTGGAGTCCGAGAAACTCGAAAATGCCATCATATGAGGAAGTTAGTGAGGAAGAGCTGATGATGATCCAATAGTAGTTCCTAGTGATCTCTCCAGGTCATTTTTGTAGACCTAATAAAAATTTTGGTTCAGATGAAACAACTTTCTCGCCAGATGTTTCCACCATTATTGAAGCCTCCGAGTCCATGACATCAAGTGCCACCACTCCAGCTGATGATATTTATAAAGACCTTCCAGTACCCTCATCCATCAATGGAAGAAGGAGGAATCTGTTCATGATGAGGCAACAGTGAGGCTAATTATGAATTTCTTCAAATTGACAATGCTCGAAATCATGCAAGAGTTGCATGGATGTAAGACATGAAATAAAAAAATTAATGAAGAAGAAGAACAGCGAAGAACAGAGAACAGAGAAAATCAGATAAAATTCGTGAAGAGGTCCTGCTAGAGAGAGAGGAGTAACTTTGAAGTTTGGCAAAATGCAATTGGACAAACAGGAACCAGTAATATGGATGTGGCTCCACCCCTCCCATTGAATTGAATGAAGGAAGTTGAGCAGAAATTGAAGGGGTAAGTGGAAGTTTGTACTCTGGATCAACCTGTCAGGAGACTACAGTGTGAAGCTGTATGAAACGGAGACCCTTCACCCCAAGCGGTGGATGAGGATAACAAATCTTTTACTTCAGAATATGTAAGTTCCAAACCAAGTATCTCTGATGAGAGTCCTGTGACAGTGATCCATGATGAAAGTAATGCAGAAGGTCAAGAGAAGCAGGGTGGTAGCAGGAGGCTACAAAGCAGACACTGGCCAGCTTCCTGATAATGATCAAAATCCCACCATGACAAGAAGAAGAAGGATATCAACTTGGGAAGAGAGTTACAGAAATATTTCAGAACATTTGATGAGCATGCCAAAGGTATCAATGATACAAAAGATCTTTCAGCAGCAAGCTCTGAAACCAAAAAATCTACAACAGTTAATGTTTCTGAAACTGAAGAAAGGTATAGAAAACTTAAAAAGCTCACGGAATGAATCGATGTGGTCATGCCAGCCTGCATTTCCAAAGAGGCTGAGGTTAGAGGTAGTGCAGCCAAAGACAACATTTTTTGGTACAGCTCAGGGTCCACCCTACACGCTCATTCAACCCTGACTCTGGAGAGAGAAAATGAATCAAAAACATTAGAATTTACTGTTAAGAAATCTCATAGCAATGAAGGTTTAAATAAAGAGCCAGATATGGACCAACTGAGAAGAGCTAGGCTTGCAAAATTTGAAGGAAGTGGTTGTGAGGATGAACAACTGACTCAAGATGAAGCCATGTAAAGAATGAAAAAACTGCAAAAAAAATGTGGAAACAGAAAAAAAAAAAAATAAAAATAAAACTGAACTCGAAGAAGGTAGTAAAGAAGGACCAGGAAGAAACCAGGATGAAAGTTCCCAGAGAGACCAACACTTAATGCCTGAAGAATCAGATCACCAAGATCAGGAAGAAGATAAAACATTAAAATTCATCAAACCACAAGTGCTAAAAGCCAAGTGGTGCTGTACGAATGTAGTTAGTATATTTAACCAGTTTGAACAACTACAACAAGCAAAAAAGAAAAGCCACAAGTAACACGCAGGAGATCATTTGGAAATGTTGTAGGACGGACACAGATTTTGAACAGTTGAATTCCCAAACAAATAGTCCAGAATTACCAAGATCCAATAGGGAATGTAGAGAATGTCTCAGAATCAACAGCCCAGAAGTGATGTTCCAAGAGATACTGAAGTATTTTCAGCAGTTGCTAAATTTGATGAAATGGCTGCCATGGCAGAGTTAGACAAATTGAAAAACAAAGAATGAGGAAAGAAGCAGCCAGGAGAAAACCAAGATTATCAGCAATATCCCGCTCAAATTCATTACAATTTCCATAGACTCTGCACACCACCATCCTGTTAGCATCAGGCAACCTATGAATGGTGTTAACCACTTGAATCACACTCCTACCACACAGCCATACCCTCAACACAATGGTAACAGAGAACAACTACATGGAAAGCCCCTCTTTGATTCCAAATCAAATTCCCATCCCACAGACCTTTCTGAGGAATCATCAAAGGAGGAGTTCTTATACAGAACAATGTAAACGCCAATGTCCATTGGATCAGAACCTTCGAGTTAATCCAGGCTAAAGATTTTGAACGATTGAAGCTCAGCACAGTGAGTGCTCACCAACTGCTGAAAGTAGGAGCATAACCAGTCCAGCCACCCTCACCAATCACTGAGACAACAAGCATCACCAGTCCATAACCCACCAGCAGGAGCGCTGTAGTACTAAATTTTATTGAACCCCATGAAGACACTCATATCTCCTTCATCCTATTCTGATAACTCAACACCTTTGGTGTCTGAGGGGGTGAAGTGTGTGGGTCGGGGCAAATGGAAAAGAAAGAGGTTGAGAGATTGAGTCCACAGCTCACAGAGGCTGATGGCATTGCTACATTTAAAGGTAAGCGCAAGACTAGTGATTCACCCATTTTGGTTTTGATCAACTTAAGATATTTGTTTATTTTATACAAACCATATACTACATATATTTAAAATATACAGGTATTTGCTGTACAAATTTTGTGAGTATACTGTTCACTGTACAATATTTGGCAGTAAAAGTTTACATTCCAGCTAAAATTGTTGGTCATCACCAAAGAGGGTAGAACCACTATAAGTCAATATTATTATTATTGATGGATCTTGGTAGACAAACATCTAATCTCACTTACCAACCATGTCTAGAGTCAGTCAACTCTCCAGGTAAACAATGAAAAGAAAAACTTAACAGGAAGAAATGCATGTTGAATATTAATGGTTCATCAACCTGCTGATGACTTCTGTGTCATCACTTTTCAAGCAAGTCGTCTTTCAGAGATTTCAATGTAGGCTTATATTTGTCATGCACCAGCACTCTTGTGGAGATGGATTTAACAAGATGGCCATCAATACAAATACTGTATGCAATTTTGCTCTTATATCTGTATTTTATTTTTATATTTTTTGAAACAAAATGAAGCAACAGAACCAAAACCTCAACTAAATAGCCCAACTTCACTAAAATGTATTCTAAAATCAGTTAGGTTAAGTTTGGTTTGTTATTTTGGATTTTCTAAGAACTTTACTGTACAGCACGACTGCACTGTAAATTGTCACGCCTGAGTTGACAGGTGGTTTACTTACCTTATTTAAATATATAAAGAATTATATGGCTTATGCTTATCATTAAAAGAATACACACTGTTAATTTCTGTCAAGAAGAAGGGCAATACTCTGGTCTTTTAAAAGTCTCATCACCACATTTGTACATCACTCACTCCTGCTGGAAGTACTGAGTAATTTTTAGTCTCCTACTAAAGCTAAGATAAAGAGTTGATTCAGATATTAGGTAAAATGAAGGTTAGACACCAGCAATACGTAACCGAACCAGCACACCGAT
>NW_024712189.1:0-6466 GCF_018991925.1 Homarus americanus | reverse complement strand
GTCCATTAAACAGGCTGCTTTATGAATCATAGTACTAACACAACCAATATTTAACATCTCTACATAATAAGGAGTACAAAACACAATTATGTTGTGGTTGCCGAGGTAGTGGTAAGGCTAACTGAAACAATTTTATTGATGTATTAAACAATGTAATGTATTAACTCAGTCACTATCGAGTCTCACCCAAGAGGCATATATCGCTGTTTTCTTCTCTTTATTCAACAGTACATTTCCTTTGATGAATAAAATACAAATATGGTGATGGACAAAAAAAATCATGAAAACTGCTTGAGGCAAATCTAAATCTATCAAAAAGTTATCAAATGTCTTTAGTTTTACCTATATATGCTGCCCTACAGCTAGCACACGTAAATTGATAAACGACTGAGGATTGCAGGTATGTGGGTATGGTGTCTTTAATTTTAAAGAATTTCTTAATTGAACTCTGGGTTTTAAAGACTAGTCTAAGAGAAATTTGTGGATAGAATTCATTGAAAAGCTTCTTAAGTTTATTTCTAAGGGTGAAACTGAGTGGGCCTGTGTACGGGATGGTGAGATAGAATATTTAGGGACAGTATCGAGTGATCAATTAATTGAAAGAAGTTCAATACAAATATGTTACTTTATGTATTTTAGTTCAATGTCCAAGTGGAAATAGCTAGAACAGATATTGAAGGCTCTGTTGGTAAGAGTACGTACTAGATTATCTTTGTAATGAAGAGGAATAAAAAATGAAAATTTTGAACTCAAACCAGTGAAAGTTGATTTCTGTATAAGGCTGTCTCGAAACTGTTATGAAGACGGTGGATATTAACATCAAGGAATGGAAGAATATTTTCCTTTTCCAATTCACAAGTAAATTTGATGTTGCCATGTTTCGAATTTAAATAATTTAGGAACATAGGGACGTGATCAATTGATCTGAAAATTAAAAAAGTGTCATCAACAAACCGACGATAGAACAAAGGCTTAAATTGGGGGGGGACATTCGGGAAGCCAAAGCTTCTCGTGGTGACAGAGGAAAGCGTTGGCCAACGTGGGACCTAAAGGTGAACCCATAGCAACACCATCACATTGTTTAAAGCTTTGTTATTAAATAAAAACAAACAATCATTTAAAGCTAGTTTTAAAAATTCTTTAAATCTGTAGGAGGGTGTAGAGATGTGTAGGAGGGTGTAAAGGGTGTGCTGAAGATGTGTAAGGATGGATAGGGATGTGTAGGAGGGTGTAGAGATGTGTAGGAAGGTGTAAAGAGGGTGCCGAAGGTGTGTAAGGATGGATAGGGATGTGTAGGAGGGTGTAGGGATGTGTAGGAGGGTGTACAGATAAATTTATGTAACATATTATCAGTTTTGAAGTGACCATCACTAAAGTTTATTGATTTTAATTCCTTAATCAAACTAGCTTCAACCAGAAGTCTTCCTGTGACACAAGATGATTTAAATACTTCTAAGCTTTTTCCCCCAAGTAATGGGATGATTATTACTCCTAACATGAACCAACAGGCACTGCTGGTTAGTAAGCTTGCTTGATTCTTGAGCTTCTGTCTGTCCCAGTTGGTCAATTGCTAAATTACATTTTGCTGTCACATCTCATATTTTATTAATATATTAGTAATGGAGTGAGTCATATGATGCAGAAATGTAAATACTAATATTTCAAGGTGTTTTAGGGAACCCAATTAACGATGTCAAATCTATTACGCAAGAAGAGTTGCAATATTCTAAGAGGGAATTTGTTGGTTGGAGAGGAAATTTATAGATTACGAGAAGCCTCATCAATCTATCGTCAAACATATAGATACCCAAGCTAAAATGGAACGAACAAGTAAAGCCCAATTATCGTCAATAAATTCACAGTCACAAAATACGCAAAGATATTCTTTTAAATAAGGGTCACAGAAAAATTTTATTTTGCATGGGACATAATTTTAATTGAAAAATACGTTTATATAATTGGTCCCTTTGTTATTATGATCAAGTAAGCGTTGTAGTTAATATCTAATAAATGTAGTCATTAATTAATTAGAAATTATTTGTTATTATAAGTAATAAGATAATTGATTGATAGATAATAATTGTTAATAATTTAAGTAAAAAATAATAATTATTTCAGTTTTCATTTGACTCAGATGTAAACATGGTGGAGCTTTTGATCCAATAATTCCATTTGTTTATCTCTTAGTTTAGGTCAAGTACAGCCTTGACCCTTAAGACAACTGTGCCTAATGGATTACTCTACGGGACTGTCCATGGATCTTGTTTACGTTACTTGTATCTAACGGGCTTGGTATTGAGGCTGAGAATAAACAACAAGTACTTGGTGGCCCCAGTGCCCTCGTCTCTCCAACAACCTGACACAAATCATTAATGGTTAAAGTTTGATTTTAAAATTAAATAAAACACTAAGTGATACATATCAAAATTTACCTGTTCTCCGTGATTCGTTTTCCGATAATATCAAAGCTTTCCTGAGACTTTTACCACCCCGAAGCGACCAGCCTACAGACTACATATCGTGACCTCAGTAAATCCAGAACATTTTTTACTCATCTCAAACACCTGAACACTCCGTTAAACTACAGCTACATTCAAGTCACATTCTAAAAATAATCGACAAAAACTGAGATCAAAGTGTGCCCCTGTAGTAAGTTATAATCATTACTTTAACAACACACACCGGTTTTTAAGACCAAACTAATAATTAGTTGGATGAGGAAGAAACTCGCTCTGTTGAACAAGCCGTGGTTACACCTCAGCCACCGTAGCGACCTTCATCCCTTCAGTTAAATATATCAACTTTCTATAAAGAAACTCACTCGTTAACCATAGGTGTAGCGGTCAATAAAATCTCAAAGACTCTTAATGTTTGCCGGAAGGATAGTAATTTAACGAAAAATTCCATAATCACAGCCCGTTTCATCGTCCTTAGATAATCATAAATTTGTCTAATGTAAAATTGTGATTATTATCCATTCATAACCTTCATGTCCATAAACCTAATAGGCAGGGACGGTTTTTCGTTATACACGAGTCAAAACCCCAACAAAACCAGACCTAAACCTACTGTGTGTGTTGGTAAGGTTTAATGTTAGATTTTCTTAATGTTTCTCAATGTAAATTGTACTGATATGATATTGTATTTGATGATGTTGCTAGGGGTAGCGGCGAGTCAGACGTATTAACCCATAACAATTTTAATAGCTCTGTGTGCCAATTGTAATAGATGGCATAACACTAACCATACCTAACCAAACCAAAGTTTTAATCATACCTTAATTTAAATTCCTGGCGGAGGGTGAATCAGGTCCTGGCGGAGGGTGAATCAAGTCCTGGTGTAGTTAACTGTGGTGAATACTCTTGTAGTTCCCACATGTTTTAATTGACTTCACTTCAAAAAGGACACTTGGAAAATTCACTACGGTACCTTGTCGTACTTTTAATGTTCACTAGAAAAAGGGGATTCCACGCGTAAATTTTTCTTTAACCTTCAATTAGGTTCACTACCTCCGTTAACACTATTTATTTCCATTAATCCAATCAAGTTATGGGCCCATAACACTTCACTTGGCATCAGTGACAAATATCCTCTAATCTCATTGAGTCACGTCAGGTCACTTCACCTTTTAACCAATATTTCCCATATATTAACACAACACTTCACGTCCAGCACTTCACAACACCGAACACTACAACACTTCACGTTACGAGTCCTCCAGCACTTCACAACACCGAACACTTCCACTTATATCAGTATATAACACCCAAAGAGTATCAAGTTTGTAAGGAAATTGTCAATTAGGTTCACTACCTCCGTTAACACTATTTATTTCCATTAATCCAATCAAGTTATGGGCCCATAACACTTCACTTGGCATCAGTGACAAATATCCTCTAATCTCATTGAGTCACGTCAGGTCACTTCACCTTTTAACCAATATTTCCCATATATTAACACAACACTTCACGTTACGGGCCCTCCAGCACTTCACAACACCGAACACTTCCACTTATATCAGTATATAACACCGAAAGAGTATCAAGTTTTTAAGGCAATTGTCAAAAATGAAGGAATAATGCACACGTCCACCTTGACCATGTACTGGACACGACTAGCGAGTGATGTAGTGGCTGTCAGCTGCCCCATACTGTACATGTTGCCATATCGCCAAAATTTATTTATTTTTAATTCTCTATCGTATAAATCGTTGTTGATGTTAGAATAATGACGTATATCAATTATATTCTAATTTATCTTATTACTCTAAAATAAAACCTTGGTGACCTTTATTGGAAGTAATAAATAAACTAACGAGCGAACTATCAAACAAGCACTGGAACGACTCTTTACGGTACTTAAACAACAATTCAATAATTATCTTATCACTAATATATTACCGTTACTATGCGAGATTTAAATTACTTTGTAGAAGATTTTAACGAAGACGAAAACAAATAAATAAAATCAAATCAATAAATTAAACACGAAAATGGTCGTAAGTCAAGAGAGGCAGTCCACACACCACCTCCTCCTAGGGCCTACGAAAAATAAAACGAGAACTTTTCTTCCCCTTTTTCTACAGGTTATTATTAAATTGATACTGAGGTATTTTTTTCCCATTTATTTATTACTTAATCCTATTAGTGTCCACCAGCTAGCTGTGCTTCTTGTAAACAAATATATTTCTGGACTGTATAACAACAGCTGATCTAACCCATTTTCTTAGACTCGATTCATGGCAAACATCACTGAATCTTATTCTTTCGACATCACATTTTATAATTAGGTACTAGCTTGTGTTATTAGTGAATATGCTGTCAAATGGGGCCCCATATCTTGGAGGTGCCTAAGGCCTACCAAAGTCTTAACCCGTCACTGCGTATAAGATAACACACACACACAAAACACTAATGACTGTTGATACGCAGTTTTATTTTGACTTGTTTTTGAGGACACATTTTTTCTGTAATTATCACAACTTTACAAGTGTATTCGATGCTAATTAATTAAACGGTGACGGCGTTATGGCTATAGATCACCGGCGTCAAGAATTACAATAGCTGCATAAAAAGGGAAGCACGTCTGCCATCCTGCGTTCTAATTAGCGGATTTTATATGACGTCATCTTGTACTGATGTTAATTGCGTGTTTTCTTATTACGGTTAACTAGTAATAATGTTAAGGGTTTATGTCAGGAATTCAGTGTTGGTAACGAGACAGTTTTTGTGACGTTTATATTGTGTGTAAGGGCACTAGCGTAGCTAGGGGGGGCGGCTCTTTTGGGTCTGCTCATCACCCATATCTGCAGCTACTGGAGACGTTAATCCATCCCTTTGTATCGGCGGCAAGTTATCCTTGTCGTATCTGACCTAACACCTGACCCACATCATCACGGCCACGTCATGAGCTACACCCTTGCTATGCGCCCCCCCCCCCCACACACACAACCTGTAACCTGTTGAGGATTAAGGAAACAACTTCAAACAAGTACGCCACTGAGCTCATGTGGTGTGGGTCAGGTGTTAGGTCAGACACGACGAGGATTAACTTGCCGCCGATACAAAGGGATGGATTAAAGTCTCCAGTAGCTGCAAAACCATGCAGTCTCGGGTCATATCAGTTCATGTACAGCATTTTTAACCTTGGGCCACTGACAAATAAATTTATGTAACATATTATCAGTTTTGAACTGACCATCACTAAGGTTTATTGATTTTAATTCCTTAATCAAACTAGCTTCAACAAGAAGTCTTTCTGTGACACAAGATGATTTGAATACTTCTAAGCTTTTTTCCCAAGCAATGGGGTGATTATTATTCATAACATGAACAAACAAGGCACTGCTTTCAGATGCAGTTCTGATATTATACTTATGTTGTTTGATTCTGAGCTGCAGTGTTTTTCCTGTCTGACCTACATAATTACAATTACATTTGCTACATGGAATACAATAAACACTACCATTTACATTCAAACATGGGCTATTCCTTATTAACATATTGGTAATGGTGGAGTCATACTTGAAAACAATATTAATATTTAGAAGCTTGAGGGACCGAACTAACGGGACAAATTCATTACGATAGGGCAGAGTCAAAATATTCTTAAGTGTAGGAACTTGTCTGGTTTGAGAGGAATGAAAGGATTTTTTAGCCCTTTTAAAACAACGACCAACAAACACAGAAGGGTACCCAAGTTTATGTGCAATAGAACGAATGTGTTTCAATTCATCGTCAATAAATTCAGAGTCACAAATACGCAGACATCTTAAAAACATAACAGAAAAAACTGACATTTTGGTAGACTCAAGGTGATTCGATAAAAAGTGAATGAAACTGTCTACCTGTGTGGGCTTTCTATATACCTTAAATTTATAGTTTTGGCCATTTCTCATGATAAGCATATCAAGAAATGGAAGGGATTCATTTATTTTAGGTCACCCTGTATATTTAAGCCTCTCTCT
>NW_024712188.1:0-11640 GCF_018991925.1 Homarus americanus | reverse complement strand
GCTAGATTACGTTAGGTTACGCTAGGTTAGGTTAGGCTAGATTAGGTTAAGTTAGGTTAGGTCTGGTCAGGTTACATTATGCATGAAGGTATTCATTTATATGTATATTTATGATCTACAGGATCGTTTATGGCCAGTCAAAGGCTTCTAGAAAAGATAAATACATAGAAGTTATCACTAATGGCCAATTATCCCTATTTAGTGTAACATACAGTATATATTAGGTGGAGTTCCGCTTTTATTTGTTTGTTTTCGTATTATTTAAGTCATTTATTTGTTAAAATTTAGCTTTGAATAAGTAAATAATAAACAAAGCAAAACATTGAAAAACTCACAAGTGAATTTGTAACATATAATCAAGTCGAGATAATATTACCAATACCACGTGCTGGTCAAGCTCCGAAAGAGTTGTCCGGGGGTCTAGCTAACCTCTGGTCGGAGCTTGACTAGCACGAAAAAAAAAAAAAAAAAATTTTTTACTAAACGTGATTTTGGCAACCTGTGGTGTAATAGTCAACATGCTCGCCTTGCAAGAGAGTGGACACCTATTCGATTCCCGGATAGAGTGAAACTATGAGCATTTTTTTTTACCTCATTTGGCTTTCTATTTACCAGTAAATGGGAACGTAGATTTTAATTGATTTGCGGATCTTATTCTGGAATAATGGTTAGCCAGTGCAGTTGCCGAGTTGTCAGGTCTTCTCGGACTATTCATTGAAACTGTGTCATACAAATCGTTAACTTAGGGTGTGGTTGTGGTGTTGGCGACAGATTCTAACACCTTAAACAAATTCACGCCTAGGTTGCTCTAGAGCCGGCCATCCTCGTACACGAAGGGCAACCATTATTGTTACGTGTGTAATATTACCATCACTACCACAACCAGCATTATCACTACCATTGTCATCTTCTCAACTATCATCATTCCTTCCCTCTTCCTCCTCCTGCCTCCATAATTTAATAATTATCGTCTCAATTATTATTATTATTATTATTACCGTATTATTATTATTATTATTATTATTATTATTATTATTATTATTATTAACAATACAACATGTGGCTGCAACAACAGTAGAAATTAGAAATAAGATAAAAAGTTGTATTAAATTAACAATTAAAGCACAAACAAGAACCACAGGTACAAGTCGATCAGTTTTTTATCATGAGAGAGAGAGAGAGAGAGAGAGAGAGAGAGAGAGAGAGAGAGAGAGTCCCTGGCTCACTGTTACGTTATGACAAAGTTGTTGGTAAATATATGGTATGGAAACTGTGTTGATACTCTCTCTCTCTCTCTCTCTCTCTCTCTCTCTCTCTCTCTCTCACACACACACACACACCAACCACAAACAAACAACACATCACAAACAAACAAGCAAGCAACAACACAACACAAACAATAATGACAACAAAAAACATCATTCTAAAAAACAAACAATACAACAAACAAAAACAATAAAACAAACAAACATACCAACATACAATAAAACAAAAAAACAAACAGTAAAACAAACAAACATACATAAAACCAATCAAATAAACATAAAAACAATAAAAAAAACAGACCCTCTTCAACAAACCACCACCACCAAGGACTTCACTAACCTACCACCTCCAACTCCTACAACTCTATTTATAATCCCAAAACTTCCCAAAGGTCACTCCTGCCTCGGTGACCTTTGGGGGTTAACACTGCCCAATGGTCTAGATCTGGCGAGAAAACTGCCCACACCCAAAGCTCACTTGTTGGGTGTCACAAAGCGCCTGCTGGGTGATTTAGGTGAGTCTTCCCCCGCCCTCCCCCATCCCCCCTCTCCAACCCAGGGTCACAGTGTGTAAGGTTAAGGCGTTTGAATTTTAATTTAATTGATGATGGTATAATGAAGAGGAGGAGGAGGAGAAGGAGAAGAAGAAAAAGAAGAACAATAACAACAAAAACAACAACAAGGCTAGATTACGTTAGGTTACGTTAGGTTACGTTAGGTTACGTTAGGCTAGATTAGGTTAAGTTAGGTTAGGTCTGGTCAGGTTACATTATGCATGAAGGTATTCATTTATATGTATATTTATGATCTACAGGATCGTTTATGGCCAGTCAAAAGCTTCCAGAAAAGATAAATACATAGAAGTTATCACTAATAGACAAATATCCCTATTTAGCGTAACATACAGTATATATTAGGTGGACTTCCGCTTTTATTTGTTTGTTTTCGTATTATTTAAGTCAATTATTTGTTAACATTTAGCTTAGAATAAGTAAATATTATACAAAACAAAACATTGAAAAACTCACAATTGAATTTCTAACTAATAATCAAGTCGAGATAATATTACCAATACCACGTGCTGGTCAAGCTCCGAAAGAGTTGTCCGGGGGTGTAGCTAACCTCTGGTCGGGGCTTGACCAGCACGAAAAAAAAAAATAATAAAATTTTACTAAACGTGATTTTGGCAACCTGTGGTGTAATAGTCAGCATACTCGCCTTGCAAGCGAGTGGACCCCTGTTCCATTCCCGGACCAAGTGAAACTATGAGCATTTTTTTTTACGTCATTTGGCTTTCTATTTACCAGTAAATGGGAACCTGGATGTTAATCGATTTGCGGATCTTATTCTGGAATAATGGTTAGCCAATGCAGTTGCCGAGTTGTCCGGTCTTCTCGGACTATTCATTGAAACTGGGTCATACAACTCGTTAACTTAGGGTGTGGTTGTGGTGTTGGCGACAGATTCTAACACCTTAAACAAATTCACGCCTAGGTTGCTCTAGAGCCGGCCATCCTCGTACACAAAGGGCAACCATTATTGTTACGTGTGTAATATTACCATCACTACCACAACCAGCATTATCACTACTATTGTCATCTTCTCAACTATCATCATTCCTTCCCTCTTCCTCCTCCTGCCTCTATATTTTAATAATTATCGTCTCAATTGTTATTATTATCATCATTATTTTTATTATTATTATTACCGTATTATTATTATTATTATTATTATTATTATTATTATTATTATTATTATTATTATTAACAATACAACATGTGGCTGGAACAACAGTAGAAATTAGAAATAAGATAAAAAGTTGTATTTAATTAACAATTAAAACACAAACAAGAACCACAGGTACAAGTCGATCAGTTTTTTATCATGAGAGAGAGAGAGAGAGACCCACCGTTAATAAAGGAACCTTGAGCATCACTCCTATACATTACTGACGAAGAAAAGTAATAATTACTTTTAGAAAATTCAGAGACCCGCAGACCCACGAACACACAAGACCCGAGCCATTTATCACCACACACTGAAGGACCATGACATACCAACCTGGGGGGTCTTGTGTCTGTCTGTCTATTTGATATATTCATCTGTCTAAGTGTATGTCCATTTCATTATATATTTATTCGTGTATTTATCTCTGTCTGTCTGCCTGTTTGGTCGTTTATCAAAATTATCAAACAGCAGGTGGAGTGGGGAGGGAGGGAGGGGGGGAGGGGATGATTCGCAGTTTCGCCACCTAGTCCATTAAGTTAACCTAACATTAAACTAATGTAACCTAACATAACGCAAACCTAACCTAACCTAACCTAACCTAACCAAACCCAACATTAACCTGCCCTATCTTTATAACACTTATCCTAACATTAACCGGATATCATAAAGTTAAGGAGCCATCCCTTGTTTCAACTAACCAAGCCTAACCTAATTTAAAAGCCTAATCTAACTTGAATTTAATCGAATTTAACTAACGTAACTAACCTAACTCAATCTAGCAAACTAGCCTAACCCCCCGTTTTAGAGTTAAGGTACTTAATCACCAAGCGAAATATGCAGGGGACTCCTAGTCTTCAAGATCCTAACACAACCTAACATGTCATCATCTACTTAATTAATAAAACCTAACTTAACCTAAACTAACCTAACCCTCGGAAGGAGTTAGAAAGGGCTGCGTGCTATCTCCAGGACTGCATAATCACCGATCAAAAATTTATAATGAGAAAAGTTATAAGAAACGATGAAGGACTAAAAGTTAATGGTAACGTTGTATCAAATATTCGATATGCAGATGATACTGGTCTGAACTCGGGATAGTGAAGAGACGGTATTAAACTATGATGAACAAGACTAGTGACCAAGACGGTGAATAATGTGGCCTAGGGTTAATGCTGTATATAAAGACGGGAATAATGGTTATTTCTAATGTCAAACCAAATCCTAAAAGATGATGACAGGGAACTTAACCCAGCTGTTATAACCTTTAACGATGGTTTAAGCTATAAATCTTTAAGGACGTTGGTTTAAACAATAACATTCGAAGGACGATAATTAAAGCTAAAAATCCTCAAGAGGTTAATTATTGCATCATCCTGAATGGTGGAAACTATTGTGTATTTTGTAAGTAAACATTATGTGTGATGGTCGACCTACGTGCCCCGCCAGCAGGGAAGACAGCAGTAATGTCCGACACAGTGGTAGGTAAGAAACATTGTCTTGGGTCGTAAGGTAAGGGCGACGACACCTGCCACAAGTCACACGCCCATCCGAGGACAGGATGAAATGTGTGTGTGTCCGGAGAATGGTGGGCGGGGCGCACAGACACGTGTAAGGAGCTTGTAAGTGGATCTTTGGCTACGTGTGTGGTGGCCGCCGTGGACACGGGGAAGGGGAGGGAGTGTGGAGACCAGCCGACCTTCACTAATTACGTGAAGAATATATGTGAGAATCTATCGACGTAGTAATAGTCTGTCGGTGGAGTAAGTAAGTACCACCACCACCTGCTACTGCTGCTGCTGCTGCTGCTGCTGCTGGGGCTGCTGTTGTTGCTGCTGCTGCACCTACAGGATCAACTCCCCCACAGACCACCACCACCACCTGCTGCTGCTACTGTTATTGTTGTTGCTACTGCTGCTGCTGCTGCTACTTTACCTACAGGATCAACTCCCCCACAGTCCACCGCCACCTGCTGCTACTGCTGCTGCACCTACAGCATCAACTCCCCCAAAGTACACTGCCACCACCACCACCTACTGCTGCTGCTGCACCTACAGCATCAACTCCCCCAAAGTACACTGCCACCACCTGCTGCTGCTGCTGTTCTTGTTGTTGTTGTTGTTGTTGCTGCTGCTATACCTACAGGATGAACTCCCCCACAGTACACTACCACCACCTGCTGCTGCTGCTGCTGTACCTACAGGATGAACTCCCCCACAGTCCACCATCACCACCTGCTGCTGCTGCCTGCAGTCAACTCCCCAGTCCACACTACCACCACACAGTGCTGCTGCTGTTGCTGCTGCTGCTGCTGTTGCTGCTACTGCTGCACCTGGGATCCTTTCCCCTACGGTAACCACCACCACCTGTTGCTGCTAATGTTGCCTTCTGGAATCGCTCCCCACAGGCCACCACACCACCTGCTGCTGCACAGATCACTCTCCCCACAGGCCCCGCCGCCCTCTGCCCTGCTGCTGCTGCTGCTGCTGTTGCTGTTGTAGTTGTTGCTGCTGCTGCACCTACAGGATCAACTCCCCCAAAGTCCTCTACCACCACCTGCTGCTGCTGCTGCTGCACCTACAGGATCAACTCCCCCACAGTCCACTACCATCACCTGCTGCATCTACAGGATCAACTCCCCCACAGTCCACCACCACCCCCTGCTGTTGCTGCTGCACCTACAGGATCACCTCCCTCACAGTCCACCAATACCACCTGCTGCTGCCACTGTGCCTACAGGATCCCCTCCCTCACCAGTCCACCATCACCACCTACTGCTGCTGCACCTATAGGATCAACTCCCCCACAGTCCACCACCATCACCTGCTGCTGCACCTACAGGATTACATCCACCACAGTCCACCACCACTACCTGCTGCTGCTGCTCCTACAGGATCAACTCCCCCACAGTTCACCACCACCACCTGCTGCACCTATAGGATCAACTCCTTCACAGTCCACCACCACCACCTTCTGCAGCTGCACTTACAGGATCACCTGCCCCATTGTCCACCACCACCACCTGCTGTTGCTGCTGTACCTACAGGATCACCTCCCCCACAGTCCACTACCACCATCACCTGTTGCTGCTGCTGTGCCTACAGAGATCACCTCCCCACAGTCCACCATCACCACCTGCTGCCTATAGAATCCCAACTCCCCAGTCCCACCACCACCTTCTGCTGCTGCACTTTGAATCAACTCCCCCATAGTCCACCATCACCACCTGCTGCTGCTGCTGCACCTACAGGATAACCTCCCCCACAGTCCAATACCACCATCACCTGTTGCTGCTGCTGTTGTTGCTGCTACACCTAGAGGATCACCTCCCCCACAATCCACCACCACCTGCTGCTGCTGCACCTACAGGATCAACTCCCCAACAGTATACCACCACCACCTGCAGCTGTTGCTGCACTTACAGGATCAACTCCCCCACAGTCCACTACCACCACCTGCTGCTGCTGCTTATGTTGTTGCTGTTGCTGCACCTACAGGATCAACTCCCCCACAGCCCACTACCACCACCTGCTGCTGCTGCTGCTGCTGCTGCTGCTGTTGTTGCTGCTGCTGCTGCACCTACAGGATCAACTCCCCCACAGTCCACCACCACCACCTGCTGCTGCTGCTGCTGGGACTGCTGTTGTTGCTGCTACTGCTGCTGCTGCACCTGCAGGATCAACTCCCCCACAGACCACCACCACTACCTGCTGCTGCTACTGTTATTGTTGTTGGTGCTACTGCTGCTACTTTACCTACAGGATCAACTCCCCCACAGTCCACCGCCACCTGATGCTGCTACTGCTGCTGCACCTACAGGATCAACTCAACCAAAGGACACTACCACCACCTGCTGCTGGTGTTGTTGTTGTTGTTGTTGTTGTTGTTGTTGTTGCAGCTGCACCTACAGGATGAACTCCCCCACAGTCCACTACCACCACCTGCTGCTGCTGTTGCTGCAGCTGCTGCACCTATAGGATCAACTCCCCCACAGTCCACCACCCCCACCTGCTGCTGCTGCTCCTACAGGATCAACTCCCCCACAGTCCACCACCACCACCTGCTGCACCTACAGCATCAACTCCCCCACAGTCCACCACCACCACCACCACCACCTTCTGCTGCTGCACCTACAGGATCAACTCCCTCATAGTCCACCAACACCACCTGCTGTTGCTGCTGCACCTACAGGATCAACTCCCCCACAGTCCACCACCACCACCTGCTGCACCTACAGGATCAACTCGCCCACAGTCCATCACCACCACCTGCTGCTGCTGCTGCACCTACAGGATCAACTCGCCCACAGTCCATCACCACCACCTGCTGCTGCTGCTGCACCTACAGGATCAACTCCCTCACAGGCAGTTGGGATGATAATAGACAGGACGGACAGACTTGAAACAGATTAGAAGGCATTTATAAACAAGTATAACACCAAATTGACCATAGCTGCATCAGTGAGGGTAGGAGGTCTTACATCCACCAGCGTAAATAATAATATGCATTAAAAAGTAACACCCTCGCGCGGAAAGAACATCGATGGTCGGTCAGTCGTGTGAGATGGGCCTAAAACTGACTAACGCACATGACGACTATGATGACTTAACACAGGTGATGACTTAGCGGATGGTGACTAATCTAACCAGAATCAAAGTCACTTCTCTTCATAATATAATTTATCTCGGAATGATCATCGGTGATTCATAATAATTTTTTTTTGATGATTTTTCCCTCTCCTTATGGCGAATATTTCTTTAACTAATTTTTCTAACTTTTATTCTATTCCTTCCTATAGTATACTAGATACTTACAGTACCTAATAACCAGGACCATGATTATGACAACCACGACCATAATTATAACAACCACGAATATGATTATAACAACGACCATGATTATAACAACCACGACCATAATTATAACAACCACGACTATGATTATAACAACCACGACTATGATTATAACAAGCACGACCATGAATATAACCACGACCATGATTATAACAATCACGACCATGATTATAACAACCACGACTATGATTATAATAACCACGACAATGATTATAACAACCACGACCATGATTATAACAATCACGACCATGATTATATCAACCACGACCATGATTATAACAACCACGAATATAATTATAACAAGCACGACCATGAATATAACAACCACGACCATGATTATAACATCCACGTCTATGATCATAACCACGACTATGATTATAACAACCACGACCATGATTGTAACAACCAAGACCATGATTATAACAACCACGACCATAATTACAACAACCACGACCATCTGGAAAACGATGTCGCTGTACGCTAGCCAAGCACCAGAGTTCGAACTTTCACGCCTCTGTAAACTGTACCACCGGACTCGCCACTGGGCACGAAGGGCCCACAATCACTTGTCTAAGATACTATAGGACTAGCCGTGTGTATATGTTCTGGGTAGCGGAAACGGCACAATATTTTTTCATCAAACTTGGTGGAAAAATCGCAAACAATTCGTAGAATAGAACAAACCTGGTCCCATGTCGATGATTTCTTTAGGAAGGCATTAATTAACAATTTTATTTACGATGGAAAACGATGCAAGTCTACGGACTTGGCGCACCCGAATTAACCATGCAAGTCTACAGACTTGCCGCACCCTCATTCGCTGTACGCTAGCCAAGCACAAGCGTTCAAACTTTCACCGGGCACGTAGGGCCCGAGATCACTTGTCCTCCTCTGTTTTCTGACACGTACAGTATACTGGACTGGACTGGACCAGCAACTTGTATACACACACACATATATATACCTAACCAAACAGCACCTCACTTAACACACCAAGTTGTTGGAGGGTTTCTGTGATAGCACCTGGTAATATCTGGACGTCTCATTTATCGACTCGTACCTGATGACTATCATAATAGACAAAACATGTAGCTTGTCGATGCTTTACTTTATCATATCTTATATTTTTACCTGTTTATAACGAAGATTCTTGGTACTCTTTACCACAGAACATTGTGTTGTCCAAGTCTTAACTGAGAACTCTGACACATGTGTACAAGTAGTCGTAGTTTCCAAAAGTCGAACAGAAGTTCAGACAATCGTGAGGTCGTAAACATGTGGTCGCAAATGGAACGAAAAGATTAAAGAAATACGATCAGTGTCACAAGTATGGCAAGACTGGTCCACGATTTAGTTGACCAGTCTTGCCCTCTCGCCCTCACCTCCTTACCAGTTGAAGGAAACGACCCGAGACAAGTTACTGGTCTCTCCAAGCTTTTAGCTCTCACTAACGCAAAAGCTTCTCAATATTCCGTACAGTTGTGGAGAAAATGCTCTTGACACTACTGGCAATATTTGACATCTACACTTGAGGATCTTGTAGGTAAGGATGATATAGATTTCAACGTTATTCATTCAGACTTTTCGTGGTAGTTTTGTATGGTGGTTTTTTTTTTTCTGATATATCTAAAGTGCACGAAACAGGTGACTCAGAGACAGACTTCATAATTTTGAGTCGTTCACTGTCTCTTGTGTAAAAATAAATTCCACTTAAGAACCTCACCAGCAACCAGTTCGCCATGGTGGTCCTACCAGTGTCAACAAAAACCCACCAACAGTGATTACTAGATCGAGAGAACTGAAGCTCCTCACCACGACAAGGCAGTTGCCAAACATCAGTTCTCTGAATTAAAAACTGCAGTGGGATACAAGGGACCCACTTTTAGGTCTGAGTCTGCCACCAACTCAGACGTGTTTTTGTTGAAGGAGTTATCCACCTTTGGCAGTGGAGGTCCATCCTCCTAAAATATTACCTTCCGAACACTTCTGAGGTACATGCTCATATCCATGCCATATTTCAGCCAGAGATAGTGAACATCTATGAGCTAAATCTTAATAGTAACAGTATTGTGACCAAGTCCTAGTTTGCTGATCTTGACTGACTTTCTACCTCATTTACACACAGCTGAAGGGTCTCAATTGTTTCTCTTACAACACAACATATTTATCGTTTGTCACTCCTGATCTGTTTGTTTTTTTGTTTCTTTATTTTCAATAATAACACGTGCTTAATATAATATGCAAGTACAGTAGCCACTAGGAAACCAACATAGTATACATGCATTGAAGTTAATTGTATGCGGTAATTTAATTTGCTATGTTATTCTGAATTCTAGTCTAGTTTAGTTTAAAGTATATTCTTGAACGGGAAGACATACAGATTATTGATGCTGAAATCTGGCCCCAGTAACCATAAGAGCCACGAGTCTTGTATCCTGGTGTCACTTTGACGTGTGTGTAAAACATTTATATATTATATACACAGTAATATCATAAATATATTTGTTTCCAATATACGAACTAAAAATAGTTTTTCAGTATTATTGCAAGTGAACGTTTGGGTCACATGGTATTTAAAACTGTATATATACCTGCAACATTGCGCCAGGGAAAGTTATTATCACTATCACCTTTTCTGTAATGTAATGATAACGGTCATGGTTACTGCCGCTCATAGTTGGGTTATAACCGAGGCACAGGAGGAGGTATAACGGGTCACATGAAGGGGTATAACCCGATACAGGAAGAGGTATAACGGGTCACAAGAAGGGTATAACCGGACACTGAAGATGGATTAACCGAAGTCACAGGAGGAAACTAATATCACCGAGGCGGAGGTTCTGCGGCACCACGTAAGACCTCCGCTCCAGCTGCAGGCTCGTGTCTACGCTAACCTGTCTAGAAACTGCACCAGTATTGGGTGAGTTACTCCTGGGGCACAACACCGGGCGGAACTGGGTTACTGTATTCTTAAAAAACGCCTCACATTGACAGCAACTCTTAATTATGATATAACTTGCCAATTTAGTCCGAATTATTCTTAGTTTTTTATTTCGATTGTATCTATGATCACAATTTATATATCGCATCCCCTTGACCTTCAACTGATCTTCACCAAAAACACGGACGCCAACATGACATTTCCCCAAAATCCCACCCAAAAGTTTAAGTTCAATCATTTTAAACATTTAGTAGTCCATTTTCAATTATAAACGTAAACAAACAAAATCACACAATTATCAGATCAAAATTGTTGCCGAGTTACTCTAAATAATATGCATACATGCTCAACCAATCAATAAACTCTGGGTATTATGCCAAATACAAAGATAATTTTAGTAATATATACCAAACAAGCTTATACTATGAACGCATCCACGCTATGCGCGAAAGTAAAATAATACCCCAAAACCATCGAAAAACCCTGATTAAATCCTACCCTCACCCAACATAACGTTGGGAATTTAAAATCCGCAAATTCGCTGGATGACCGAAACGATAATACAGAAGAAAAAAAATAAACGGGGAGGAGGAACGCGAACTTGGCGGTCCAAGATGGCGGTCCGAGCAGAACACACAGTTTTTATTCTTAACACGAACAAGGGAAAACGAAAAGGCTAATATTTAACGAGTGTGTTCCACCCTTAACACCAAGTTGAGGAAATTTTTCCCATTAAAGATACAAGATTTTTTATTGTTCCTTTAAAACACAACACACACCGACAACAACAGCGTCTTACCTGACTCCTCAAGAAGGCATTGTGCACCCGGTGTCCTGCCACTTTCCTTCACCGTTA
>NW_024712187.1:0-11596 GCF_018991925.1 Homarus americanus | reverse complement strand
CTGACTTCTGAGGTTTCTGCTTCTTCTTTGACGTGTCTTCAAGAAGAAAGTCGTCAGCATCACTGTCACCCACCGCCGCCGTTTCCAACGAACGGGAGCGTTTGACGGCGGGCATAGGGTACGTTGGCAACACTGCAGTCAGGTGGAGTGGTAATGACGTCACACTATCACATTGCGCATGCGCAAACTTGAAAAACTTTGCTCAGAGGGATCGGGTGGTAGGACCAGATGTTTTATCCCCAAAAAATGACAAAGTCCAAAAGTAACAAAAAAATATATGCCACTGTGCTGATATCTGGGTCTTACTATAGTTGTCTGCACAGGCTGGGATTGGTAGACGCTCTCTATCAATAGTTAACATTTTCTAGCCCAGTATGTTTGTAAATGAATAAAGTTTATAAAGCCAAACTTGTTTATTTCTATCACATGCTCTTATTTTTAATTTGGAAATTTTTATTTTAGCATACTACGAATTATAGAAAGAGTAATCAATTTATTTGTATGTAAAATGAGGTAAATAACATAAAAAAGAAGGTTCAGCGCATTGATGGTCAGTCAAGTAAGGTTAGGGTTCAGGATGATGATGTTCGTGCATACTTACCTGGCACAGGAGATACCGTGATCACGAAGGCGGTTTTCCCAGGGCGAGGCTCACCATTGCACTCCGGTGATGCTGACCCTTGCGATTAACCCAAATGTGGTTAACTCGAGTGCGCAATTTTTGTTAGCGGGGGACTGCGTTCGCGCTATCCCCCTTACACACTTCATAAGGGATTACATAAGAAATATAAGGTACAACGGCGTATTTTTACAGCTTAACAAGGTCTCTGTTAATAAATAGTACTTGATTTATGCTTAAGGTCAGCAAAGAATTTTTTTTCTACGCTACTTTTATATGATTTATATTTTGACAATTACGTGTGAATGAAAGATTTTCAAACTCTCTAATTGATGCCTAGTAACTCATAATATTGAAAGAAGTTGGTTTTTTTTTAATAGTCTGTATCACACTCGACAGTCACTCACTGTCACAGCAATGAAAGAAATCTATCATGATCTTGTTTACCAACACCTGATACACTGTCACACAGTATGGGGGGGGGGCCTCTAGCTCTTCAAAAACATAATCTCTGGTTACTGCACAAAAGAGAGTTGTACGGACAATGACCTACTTGAAAAAAAAACAGATCACACAAATAAAAAATTAGCTATATTGAAAATTTTTAAATTCGAAGATGTTAACACCTACTGCAATGCCCCTTTCTTTACAAATCTATCAATCACTTTTCATTCGCCTCTACCGCCGTGGACTTCCCCGAGTGTTGATGTTGTCGTCCACACCTTCCCTGGTCGTAAATCCACCCAACTGCGGTATATGCTCAAACTTAACTGCCTTGAGCAGATTAATGATGTCGCCTCCTCTCTTAAGACCTCCCACCCTCCTATCCTCGTCTACTGTGATGGGTCTGTTACCACGCTGGGCAGCGCTGGGACAGCTGTGTGGATTCCTGAGCGCCAGGCCTGCAGGAAAATCAGGGTCCACGACTGGGCCTCCTCCACTGATGCTGAAAGCATAGCCATCCTCGCGGGCATTCATGAGGTGGCGACCTACTGTATGCTCGCACTGAACGCTGGAACCTCCTTATAATCAGTGACAGCACTTCGGCGCTAGCGAGGCTCAAATTAGCCTCCCCCTCCTCCCTGCCGCCCAACACACCCTAGCCGCCGTCGCCGGGCTAGAACAAACTGATGACATCCGTGTCAAGTTTATTTAGATCCCGTCACTTATAGGAATAACTGCCTTATAGGAATAACTGCTTGCCAAAGAAGCTACACAAGAAGAAGATATTGAAGCCGCTCTCGCCCTCTCCTTTAGTCATCTCAAATCTCGCATACACGCCACACAACGAGAGGCATTCGATGAAAATTGGACACACCTGAAGCAACGGGGTAGCGTCACACTATGCCACTATGACGCTGTAACCGGTGACGACAACCGCCACTACAAAGAGTATCAATCCCTGACTCGATCTCAACAGATTATGTACATGAGACTGCACCTAGGGTACAGGTACCTATGGGAGTACATTGGCAACCCTGAGCCTGGCCGCACTGTTTGTAAACTTTGTGGCCAACCCGACTCTCACACCCTCTCTCACTACATCCTCACTTGCCCTATGACCACCTCCTACAGGTCCCTAACTGTTACCAACACCTCTTCCCTCCCTGACCAGATATCCCTCCTCCTAGTGACAGGCCTGGCACTTGACATTATTAGGGACCTGCCACGCTTTGCCATAAACAGATGAAATGTACTGGGAACTTTCCCCCCACGCACTCATCATTCTCTCACTTTATGTAACTTGACAAAACCTATGACCCTTCAGGCTTTTACCCCCTTAATGCACGAGTCATAAAGGCAAGTATGAACTTTGCATACTTCCCAGATGGGCGCTGTAAATGCTTCTGCGCTTCACCTTGCACAGGATGTAAGGGGGTGCCCAATAAACTATCCCCCTCGAGGGGCAAATCTGAATCTATCAATCACTTGCTTGACAATAATTATTTCCAGTTCCGGTATAATCAGAGATACAACTTAAGGCACCCAGAGCTACTCCTCCATAAAATATCACGGTGTGAAGGTGTGGAACAACTTACCCCCACACATCCGAGCAAAGCCTACGCTCCCTTCCTTTAAATCATCTCTTAAAAAAAATCTATTGTCTAAGTATTAATATTTCTTGTAACACCTACTATATTTACAGTACCTGCTTTTATTGTACCATCAAAACCGTTTTATCGGAAATTATCATGACAATAGATAAGTAATTACCATTGCAATAAACATAATTGCCAACGAGACATAATCATGTTCTGTCCTCTTGTTCAACCTTATTACTGTACAACCCAATTGTAGTTGGGTAGGAGACGCTAATTTTCAGCAAATCAGCTCAGCTGGGGCGCCTGTTCCGACACACTTGCCAGCTTCCCTTGGTCCTTGTTCACCTGGCAGCAAAGTAGGTACCTGCTATAAATCGAAAGTTGCGAATTCGTATTCAGGGAAAGTTGTTTGAGCTTCCAATAACTTGCTTTGACATAAACCACTGACTCTTCAGGCTTCTACGCCCTTGACTCTTCAGGCTTCTACGCCCTTAACTCATGAGACATATTCCTCCTACACCGTCTTCCACCTTCTTGAGCCAATGGCTCTCTTCTCTCCATCCCATCATCATCATCAACCATGAACTTAGCATGCTTCCCTGTTGGGCCCTGTAAACGCTTCTGCGCTTCACCTTAAACAAGGATGTAAGGGGGTGTCCAATAAAAAAATAAAAATAAAACAGCTCAGCTGCGCCTTTCGCGTCACACTTAGAGGTCACGGTGATTGGCTAAGATGTAGGCACATAGGCAGGCTCTTTTTGGTGTAATATGCCTCTATAATGGCTTTTTGGCAGGAATATTGTCTAAACTAGATTCTCATAGATTTTCTCTAAAACATGACAATTTACATGGCACTGTTACAGAAGCATTTTTTTCCTATGTTTTTTTGTTTTTTTTTACGTTATCAAACTTGACTTGAAGCCTGTAGATAAGGATGAAGGGCTAATATTTGTTGCTGGGTTTTTGTTGGAAGTACTTTGGAAGTATTGGGGCGGGGGGGGGGGTTAGGTGGACGTAAATGAGGGGAAAGTTTGAAGGAAATTAGGAGAGGGGGAACGCGCATGCGTGCGTAGTGTCAACAAAGGCTGTAAGAGACTGCTCCTTAAAATTCGTATTTCTGACGAATTCAGAGCGTCTACCAATCCCAGCCTGTGCAGACAACTATAGTAAGACCCAGATATCAGCACAGTGGCATATATTTTTTTGTTACTTTTGGACTTTGTCATTTTTTGGGGATAAAACATCTGGTCCTACCACCCGATCCCTCTGAGCAAAGTTTTTCAAGTTTGCGCATGCGCAGTGTGATAGTGTGACGTCATTACCACTCCACCTGACTGCAGTGTTGCCAACGTGCCCTATGCCCGCCGTTAAACGCTCCCGTTCGTTGGAAACGGCGGCAGTAGGTGACAGTGATGCTGACGACTTTCTTCTTGAAGACACGTCAAAGAAGAAGCAGAAACCTCAGAAGTCAGGGTCTCCAGCAGGGGCCACGGCTCCCCCTTGCACCCCTTCTGGGGCTGTAGAGGGTGGACTCCTGTCATCGGGGTCCCCAAGTGAGCCTACATGTGGCTCAATGACCGACCCTCCGCCGACGATGGACATAGGGGATTCCCTTTGTCTCCCTGCCCCGTCGCGCCTTCGTCGTCTCGCCTTCCCTCGGGACTTGCCTCTGAGCACACGGACGACCTGGTTCTTCCGTCACTGCTCTCCACTTCAGGACTCAACACTTCGCCTCCGCCGAGGTCCCACAGCCGTGATAGTCACCACACAAATGGACGAGACGGTACGCCTGCTCACTCAGGTGGGCTTTCCTGCTCCCCAGGGGGAGGTGATGCTGAAGTTCACCATCATCACCCCAGAAACTCGTCGTACCAAGGTAATGGTTCGCCACGTACCCTGGGAGATCCCTATCGACGATCTTCGCCCTCTTCTCCCACAACTACTGGACATGGAACGCCGCATCAACCCGGTCTCCAAACGTCCATCCAACGAACTCATCGGCTGGTGGGTGGGCCCCCTCCCCCCGAAGGTGAATGTAGGACCAATTCACAACTGTCCTCTCGACCGATTTATCGGAACCCCGAAAATCTGTGGTCGTTGCCAATCGTGGAAACACCGCACCTGGGAGTGCACGAGGATGGTCGCCTGCGGTTTCTGTGCAGGTCCTCACGAAACAGTGGAATGCAAATCGAAAATTCAGAACAAAATCCCAGTTATTCCACGGTGCGTCAATTGCCATGGCAGTCACCACGCCTGGAATGCCAATTGCCCACAGCGTCCTGGCACTCGCCCGGGGAAAACTTACCTTGTACCACCGCCCTCGTCTCTGACGAAGCCCCTGTCAACCAAACCTCAATCCTATCCACCACCGCCTCTTCCATCCACCAAGGATTTCCCATTGATCTCCTCTCCTCTACCACCCCCTCCATCACCCCTACCACCCATCCTTTCTCCCCTCCCTCCCTCTCCCTACCGTTCTTGGAACAAGGTCGTTGCCGGCCCTGCCACACAGTCACCACCATCTCCTGCCCACCCGGACCCCCGCTGTCTCTCACCAGCACCACCACCTCTTACTCAACTGAACCCTCACCGTCCCTCTCCGTCGCTACCACCACCACATGCCCAGTCGGGCCCTCGGCAATCCTCGCCGCCACCTCCAGCTCATGCACAGGTACACCAAGTTGGTTCTATGGAAACAATCACTCTCCGTCTGGATCGCCACTCCAAGCAAATCAACCTTCTCTCAGCCCAACTCGACTTGTTTGTGAAAACAATTGCGACATTGCAGAAGCAACAACAACTCATTCTGGACACCCTGACCCAACAGGGGCGCACTTTGCAAGCCCTGATGACCCGCCTCCTTCCATCTCCCGAGATGGAGGATCCATCCCTCGCTCTCCCACTCCTCCCTCTCCATTTCTCTCAACAGAATTTGGTACCTCCTCTGGAGCCCTGTCTAGCCCCTCCGACTCATCTCACACCGGAGGCCGTTCCCTCCTCTTCTTACAATGGAACATCCAGGGACTTAGACCTCGCCGGACAGACCTCGCCCAGTTTGTGCTCTCCCATCAAGTAGATGTTGCTCTACTTCAGGAAACCATCACAGACGATGTTACTCCACTCCGCCTCTCTGGCTATTCTGTTTACACCCTGCCTCGGTACCGTGGGCAGGCTCGTGGCCTCCTCACCCTTGTGCGTAACACCATTCCATCTGTTCGTCTCCCTTCACCTGACTCACATGGACCCCCGTCTGAATTACTTTCTGTCTCCCTTACTCTTGGTGACCGGACCCTTCGTGTAGTCAATGTTCATTTCAAGAGTGATTCTCTGGACCCCCAGGTTCTTCACGACCTCCATGATGGGGTTCCCACTATTGTTCTTGGCGACTTTAATGCCCGCCATCCCACTCTTACTCCGGATCATCCCACTCCATGTACCCTTAATGGATCACATCTCTCACAGTTTCTTAATGGGGATGATGATGTTCGCTTTCTTTGTCCTGACGATCCTACTCGCCTCCCCCATAGTTTCCTTGATGTTGGCTTACTATTGAACGGTCATACTTCCTTTCATCCTACTGTCTGCACCGAGCCTGCTCTGTATAGTGACCATCTTGCCGTTACTACCCATCTCAGGCTCTCCTTCTCTGCCCCGACATCAACTCCTTATCGATCCCCTCGCCTTCGTCTCACACAAGATGCTGTTCCTCCCTTTACCCAATACCTTTCTACCTGGGCGGATTCCTATGTTGTCCCTCAGTCCCTTGACTCTTACAGCGCTGATTTTGTTGATGCCGTGTATGACTCTGTCAATCGCGCTACCCCTCCACGCCCTCCCCGTCACCCCAGAAGTGCCACCAACTACTGGTATCGTATCCCTGCCATGAGACATCTCCGGCAGGTAACCCGTGATCTCCACTCTGCCATACGGAGGTCTCGGTCTCCAGAGGACTGGGAAGACTTCAAAAATTGGTGCTCCTTTGCAACTCAGGAGCGCCGTCGGATACGTGAGGCGGACTGGCTATCCTTCACGGGATCTCTATCGTTCCAGTCGTCACCCTCTTATGTATGGAATCGGATTAATGCTATACGGGGTACTCGACGGAGGCCTCCTCCCCACCCTGACCCCGCCTCCCTTGCCTGCTCTTTAATGGAGGACTGGGCACGAGCTTCCTCCCCTGAGGCACTTCCAGATCCAATGCAGGAGGCAGTGCAGGCCCGCATCGATGCGTCTGAGCCTGTTGTTCGTGCTGCTCTTACCTCCCCTGCCCCCACTGATCATCCCATCACACAGTTCGAGCTTGACAGTGCTCGTCGCTCTAGAAAAGACACCTCTCCTGGGGATGATCAGATAACCTACTCCGTCCTCAACGCCTGTACTAATATTCCTAACGGCCCCTTGCTTGCTCTCTACAATATGTCTTATGAACATGGGGTTCTCCCGTCCAACTGGAAAAATGCCACTATTATCCCCATCCCTAAGCCGGGAGATCCTGGGAAATATCGACCCATTAGTCTTACCTCCTGTGTTTGCAAGATGATGGAGAGGGTACTCCATCGTCGCCTTCTTCACACCATAGGCGGCTTCCACAACTCCCTCAATGGTTTCATTCAACATCGCAGCACAGCACACTCCATTGCTTCCTTTTATTGCAATCAGACTGCCCGCGTCTCCGTCTTCCTTGATATCAAGGGAGCCTTTGATACGGCTCAGCCTGCCCTCATTTTAGCTGAACTTGCACGGTTAGGGGTTAAAGGGAGACTTCTACAATGGATCGCCTCTTACCTCACTGGACGTCAGGCCCGGGTTCGCGTTGAAGGCTCTATGTCTCCTGTTCAAGAAATGAACCTCGGCACCCCTCAAGGTGGAGTCCTGAGTCCCACCTTGTTTAACACTCTCATGCACTCCATTGCATCACTCCCGTGGCCGACAGAAGTTGTCCACTCAGGATATGCCGACGATGTCCTCCTCCAAGCCCCTGACTACCTCAGCATGCAGGAAGCCCTTGATCTGGTCTCCAGAGAGTGTGATTCACTTGGTTTCCTTCTTTCAACTGCGAAAACAAAAGCCATGTGGCACGGTCGTGTTGTACCTCCACCCCTTTTCTTATCAGGAACGCCCTTGGACTGGGTTAATGAGACAAAATACCTGGGTGTGTATGTAACTCGCACACGTTGTCAGATCCCTGAAGTCCGCTATCTTCGAGACATATGTTTTCGGCGTCTCGCTCCCCTCTCTACCATGTGCAGGGGTTCCCTTGGTGCCAGCATCCCTGTACTTCTCACCATGTACAAGTCTTTTGTTCGTTCCTGTGTCGACTATGCCGCCCCTGCCCTCGTCAACATTAGTCGGACTGCTGTCAACCGTCTCGAAGTTATCCAGAGGAAAGCTGCTCGTATCATCCTTGGGGCTCCTCAGTGGACACGCTCTACTTCTCTATATAACGAACTTGGTCTTTCCCCCTTACAGGATCGTGTCCAGGAGTTTTACCTAAAAACTGCCGTTTCCATTCTACGGGATCCTAGGGGCAACTATGTCCAAACCAACTTGACTACTGCTGTTCGAGACCGACCTCCATCTAGAAGACAGTGGCGAGGGTCACTCATCCGAGCCCTTCAGGAACACGACCTCCTGCCTGATATTGTTGTCACCCCTGCTGTTGGTTCGTCTCCTTCTCCCTGGCTGGATTTTCAACCTGAAGTGATTGCCCTCGGTGGACCGCTCCCGAAATCCCAGGTGAACCCTGTTATTCTCTGCAAATACCACCTCTCCAGGATCGCTCACTGGTCCCCAGGTAGGGTCGTCCTCTACACTGATGGTTCTGTTGACCCCGCTACAGGTAGGGCCGGGGCTGGTGTCTACATCTCCCGTCCTCATGCCCCTGAGCCTATCAAACTGTCTCTCAGAGTTTCTGACGGGGCATCCTCCACTCAGGCTGAACTAATAGCCCTCCTTGCTGCCCTTCTTGCTGAGGAAGAAGCAGATGGTTTCTGCCCCTTGCTTGTCTGCTGCGATTCCAGGTCTGCTCTCGACGGGATCGCATTTGGATCTGGGGAAAATAAGGACCTCATCCTCCGAATACGAGGGTTAACATCCACACTTCAGGATGAAGGCCGTCCTGTGACATTCCTATGGATACCTAGTCATGTCGGTATCTTGGGGAATGAGGCAGCAGATGACCTTGCTAAGACTGGCTGCAACAAGGCCACACCTGACTACGTTGTTCCTCGAACACTCTTACAGATTAGGACCCAAATCCGCCGCAAACAGAGAGAAGCTCGGGAAGCAGCCATCCCCCTGGACTCCCCGCCCACATGGTACGATGTCCTCCGTAAACTTCCTGACTTCTCGTACGTCTACGGGAAAGGGTCGCGGAAGGGGGACGTGATTGCTGCCCGTATCATCATTGGGTATGACTTTGCTTGGGAGATTGGTATCCCCACATCCCCTGAGCAACGCTCTTGTGCGTTATGCAGAAGACCCGACAGCCGCACCCTTATTCACTACCTCCTAAGATGTCCCCACACACAACGCTTCCGTGACGCCTGCTGGACCACCACTCCACGACCCCCTGACGGAGACACGATGATCCTCCCAATACTGGCCAGATATTTTGTAAATAATATTAATTATGTGTTAAAGGAACATCCTTCCTTCCTTAGGCTTTAGTAAGCCCCTTTATAATATTTATACTGTATATACTTTTCACACTTGGCAGATGATTCTGGTGTCATTGTACAGGGGTACCTAGTGACAGCACTAGGATCCCGCTTCCTCTATCAAGGAATAAACAATTGAAATTGAATTGAAAATTGAATTGTATCTACTCTTTCAATTCTATTGTATTTGGTGTTAATAAGTCCTGCATTTATCAGTTGTTCTATGTAGGATTCTTCTACCCTATCATCTTCGTAGGTAACTTTTACTGTGCCTTCCTCTATTTCCTGGAGAAATCTGTCATTTGTTATTGTAGGTGCAATGCACATTACACAATAACCTTACTTTAGTTTTAAATTGGTGCAACAAGAATTTATCTCGAGTTCTGTTTGCAGATAAACAGTCAAACTCCTTATGCATCAACACTAGTAATCTATAATAACAAAAACCGTAATTATATTACCAATTATTATACTATACTTTACACTTCATTGTTATATTACCATTTACAATTTTTAGTTTTCCTTAATCTTAAAAAAAATCACTTTTGTTCGTTATTTCTTTCTTTCATTCTTTCTTTCTTTTTTCTTTATGAACATTATTGACCAGTGTTAGTGAAGGAAGAAACTGGCATGTTTGAGGGACAGATTGAAGGACGCATACCCTACACTGTACTTTCCCCATGAAGAGATACGCCGGTTGCCAATGTTTTTTAACTATGATACCAACAATACACCCGCTGTTTTTGTTATTTTATTTTTTACATAGAAGCTGGAAAACTAATTTCCGTTGCATTATGAAAAGTATAAATTGCACTAAAAATGATAGTGCCTAAATGATTGAGACAATTACTTTATGAACCGTGTATGCCAACCTTCATGAAAAAATGAAGCTCCGCCCAGAGAAGTAGTTCCTGAAGTATTTGTAAAATGATTACATAAGTATAGACATTTCTTGCATATAATTGAAGAAAATTTGGAATTGTATCAATTTCTAGTTTGGTTATTATTCAATTTCCCAATAAATGATACTGGGCTATATTGATCTTGTTACTATGCCAAAGAAAGTAGTTCCACAATGTTCAGTTTTATATTAGGAGGGATAGCCCTCACTAGATAGCAAGTTCCTCATAATTGATATTATAAGTAATACCCCAAACGACTTAATCGTGAGAGGGAGAAACTTAAGGTCAATTTGAGATAGAAGAAAACTTGGCTTACCTCTATACTTTAACAAACTTATCCTGGCAAATCAATCTAAAGATGGTGGTTGAGATACTATTAATTACTTTATTTTGGATCTAATTTGAAATCATCTTGATTTAGACACAAGAAAAACGCGAAAATAAATATCAATAGTTAACATTTTCTAGCCCATTATGTTTGTAAATGAATAAAGTTTATAAAGCCAAACTTGTTTATTTCTATCACATGCTCTTATTTTTAATTTGGAAATTTTTATTTTAGCATACTACGAATTATAGAAAGAGTAATCATTTTATTTGTTTGTAAAATGAGGTAAATAACATAAAAAAGAAGGTTCAGCGCATTGATGGTCAGTCAAGTAAGGTTAGGGTTCAGGATGATGATGTTCGTGCATACTTACCTGGCACAGGAGATACCGTGATCACGAAGGCGGTTTTCCCAGGGCGAGGCTCACCATTGCACTCCGGTGATGCTGACCCTTGCGATTAACCCAAATGTGGTTAACTCGGGTGTGCAATTTTTGTTAGCGGGGGACTGCGTTCGCGCTATCCCACTTATACATATCATAAGGGACTCTAAACGAAATATAAAGTAAGGTGCAGCGGCGTATTTGCACCGCTTAACAAGGTCTCTGTTAATAAATAGTACTTGATTTATGCTTAAGCGTCAGCGAAGAATTTTTTCTACGCTACTTTTACATGATTTGTATTTTGACAATTTTGTGTGAATGAAAAGATTTTCAAACTCTCCAATTGATGCCTAGTAACTCATAATACTGAAAGAAGTTTTTAATAGTCTGTTAGGAAAACGTGTTAATCTAAATTTTTTTCAGTATAATATCGAGACATTTTTTTGAGATTAAAAACTTTGATTGAGACAGAAAAAAGGAGTGTTATGTCCTCATGACACAATAGAGAACTTCAAAATATTAACTGTACTCATGTTGTGAAATGAGCCTGAACTTATCCTAATGTTATATCCAACGTTATCCTTGCCAGGTCCTAACACACCTCTTATCCATGTTTGTCACATCATACTCATGCATGTGTAACTCCGCATATTGTAACCTACCA
>NW_024712186.1:0-3744 GCF_018991925.1 Homarus americanus | reverse complement strand
GAATCGGGGTGTAGGGCCTGGCCTGATTTCAGTGCCATGAATCGGGGTAAGGGCCGGGGCACCCCATCAGCACCATGACCCGGGGTGTGAGGGCTGGCACCTCCAGCAACGGCCTGGGTGTGAGGGCGGACACCTATTCAGTGACAAGACCTGGGCTGTGACGAACGGGCAGGCCTTCAGTGACATAACCCGGGGTGTGAGGGCCGGGCACCCCACCAGCACCATGCCCCGGGGTGTGAGGCCGGGCACCTCTTCAGTGCCATGAACCTGGGTGTGAGGGCCGGTCACTCCTTCAGTGACATGACCCGGGGTGTGAGGGCCGAACCCCTTTAGGACATCACCCGGGGTGCGAGGGCTGGGCACCCCTCCAGCACCATGACCCGGAGGAGGGCCGGGCACCCCTTCAGTGCCATGAACTGGGGTGTGAGGGCCGGGCACCCCTTATGCCATGAAACGGGTGTGAGTGCCGGGTACCCCTTCAGCACCATGGCCCGGTGTGAGGGCCGACACCCATTCAGTGACATGACCCGGGGTGTGACGCCAGAAACCCCTTCAGTGACATGACCCGGGGTGAGGGCCGGGCACCCTTCAGTGCCATGGACCTGGGTGAGGGCCGGTCACCTTTAGTGACATGACCCGGTGTGAGGGCCGGGGACCCCTCCAACACCATGACCCGTAGTGTGAGGGCCGGTCACCTTTAGTGACATGACCTGGGGTGTGAGGGCTGGGGACCCCTTCAGTGCCATGAACAGGGATGTGAGGGCTGGCACCCTTCAGTGCCATGAACCGGGTGTGAGGGCTGGCACCCTTTCAGTGCCATGAACGGGTGAAGGCCGGGCACCCCTGCATTTCATGGAACTGGGTGAGGGCTGGGCACCCTTCACATGACCCGGAGTGTGAGGCGGGCACCCCTTCACATGACCCGGAGTGTGAGGGCCGGGCACCCCTTCAGTGGCGAACAGGGATGTGAGGGCCGGGCACCCCTTCAGTGCCATGATCCGGGGTGTGAGGGCTGGGCACCCCTTTCAGTGCCATGAAACGGGGTGTGAAGGCCGGGCACCCTGCATTTCTGTGAACCGGGGTGTGAGGCCGGGCACCCCTTCACATGACCCGAGTGTGAGGGCGGCACCCCTTCACATGACCCGTGTGAGGGCTGGCACCTCTTCACATGACCCGGGTGTCAGGGCCGGGCACCCCTTCACATGACCCGGGCGTAGGCCGGGCACCCTTCACATGACTTCCGGGGTGTGAGGGCCGGGCACCCTTCACATGACCCGGTATGAGGGCGGCACCCCTTCAGCACCATGACTGGGTGTGAGGGGCGTGCACCCCTTTAGTGCCCTGACCCGGTTTAGAGGGCCGGGCACCCTCCAGCACCATGACCCGGAGTGTGGGGGCGGGTCCTCTTCAGTACCATGAACAGGGGTGTGAGGGCCGGGCACCCCTTCAGTGCCATGAACAGGGTGAGGGCTGGGCACCCTTTCTACCATGAAGCGGGGTGTGAAGGCCGGCACCCTACAGAGCTGTGAACTGGTGTGAGGGCCGGTTCACCTTCACATGACCCGGGTGTGAGGGGCCGGGCCCCTTCACATGACCCGTGTGAGGCGGGCACCCTTTCAGCACCATGACTCGGGTGTGAGGGCGCAGCACCTTTAGTGCCCCTGACCCGGTTTAGAGGGCCGGGCACCTCCAGCACCATGACCCGGTGTGAGGGCCGGGTCCCTCTTCAGCACCATGAACAGGGGTGTGAGGGCCGGGCACCCCTTCAGTGCCATGAACAGGGGTGTGAGGGCTGGGCACCCTTCAGTACCATGAAGCGGGGTGTGAAGGCCGGCACCCCTACAGAGCTGTGAACTGGGGGTGAGGGCCGGGTTCACATGACCCGGGGTGTGAGGGCTGGCCCCTTCACATGACCCGGGTGTGAGGGCCGGGCACCCAGCACCAGGACTGGGGTGTGAGGGGCCGGCACCCCTTCCCATGACCCGGGTGTCAGTCGGGCACCCTCCAGCAATGACGGGGTGTGGAAGGCCGGGCACCCCATCAGTGCCATGAACTGGGTGTGAGGGTCGGGCACCCCTTAAGTTCCGTGAAACGGGTTGTGAGGGCAGGGCACCCCACAGTGTTATGATCCGGGGTGTGAGGGCCGGGCACTCTTCAGCACCATGACTCGGGTGTGAGGCCGGGCACCCCTTCCCATGACCCGGGGTGTCAGGTCGGGCACCCTCCAGCACAATGACGGGTGTGGAAGGCCGGGCACCCCATCAGTGCCATGAACCGGGGGTGAGGGTCGGGCACCCTAAATTCCGTGAAACGGGTTGTGAGGGCAGGCACCCCCTACAGTGTTATGATCCGGGGTGTGAGGGCCGGGCACTTTCAGTGCCCTGACCCGGGGTGTGAGGGCTGGCACCCTTCACATGACCCGGGTGTCAGGCCGGGCACCCCTTCACATGACCCGGGCGTGAGGGCCGGGCACCCTTCACATGACTCGGGGTGTGGGCCGGGCACCCCTTCACATGACCCGGGGTATGAGGGCCGGGCACCCCTTCAGCACCATGACTCGGGGTGTGAGGGGCGTGCACCCCATTAGTGCCCTGACCCGGTTTAGGAGGGCCGGGCACCCCTCCAGCACCATGACCCAGTGTGAGGGCCGGGACCCCCTTCAGTACCATGAACAGGGGTGTGAGGGCCGGCACCCCTTCAGTGCCATGAACAGGGGTGTGAGGCTGGGCACCTCAGTACCATGAAGCAGGGGTGAAGGCCAGCACCCTACAGAGCTGTGAACCGGGTGTGAGGGCGGTTCCTTCACATGACCCAGAGGGCCGTGCCCTTCACATGACCCGGGTGAGGGCCAGGCACCCTTTCAGCACCATGACTCGGGGTGTGAGGGCCGGGCACCCCTTCCCATGACCCGGGTGTCAGGGTCGGGCACCCTCCAGCACGACGGGGTGTGAAGGCCGGGCACCCCATCAGTGCCATGAACCGGGGTGTGAGGGTCGGGCACCCCTAAATTCCGTGAAACGGGTTTGAGGGCAGGGCACCCCTACAGTGTTATGATCCGGGGGAGGGCCGGGCACTCCTTCAGTGCCCTGACCCGGGGTGTGTGAGGGCTGCACCCTTCACATGACCGGGGTGTCAGGCCGGGCACCCCTTCACATGACCCGGGCGTGAGGCCGGGCACCCTTCACATGACTCGGGGTGTGAGGCCGGGCACCCCTTCACATGACCTGGGTATGAGGGCCGGGCACCCCTTCAGCACCATGATCGGGGGAGGGGCGTGCACCCCTTTAGTGCCCTGACCCGGTTTAGGAGGCCTCCAGCACCATGACCCGGAGTGTGAGGGCTGGGTCCTTCAGTACCATGAACAGGGGTGTGAGGGCCGGGCACCCCTTCAGTGCCATGAACAGGGTGTGAGGGCTGGGCACCCTTTCAGTACCATGAAGCGGGGTGTGAAGGCCGGCACCCCTACAGAGCTGTGAACCGGGTGTGAGGGCTGGTTCCCTTCACATGACCCGGGGTGTGAGGGCCGGGCCCTTCACATGACCCGGGGTGTGAGGGCCGGGCACCCTTTCAGCACCATGACTCGGGGTGTGAGGGCCGGGCACCCTTCCCATGACCCGGGGTGTCAGGTCGGGCACCCTCCAGCACAATGACGGGTGTGAAGGCCGGCACCCCATCAGTGCCATGAACCGGGTGTGAGGGTCGGCACCCTTAAATTCCGTGAAACGGGTTGTGAGGGCAGGGCAC
>NW_024712184.1:0-5883 GCF_018991925.1 Homarus americanus | reverse complement strand
GGTGATGAATGGTACCATCCGTCAGGCGCAGACGGAAGGTATCAGGACCCACCGACTGGGAAGGGCGTGGAATCCCCCCCCCCATCCCCCCTATCCCCCTCCCCCATCCTCGCCCATCCTGTGAGGTGGTGAATGGTACCATCCGTCAGGCGCAGACGGAAGGTATCAGGACCCACCGACTGGGAAGGGCGTGGAATCCCCCCCTCCCCCATCCTCACCCATCCTGGGAGGTGGTGAATGGTACCATCCGTCAGGCGCAGACGGAAGGTATCAGGACCCACCGACTCGGGAAGGGCGGGAACTTCCATCCCCCCCATCCCTCGCCACCACACATCTCTCACCCCTGTACACGCGGTTGGCACTAGGGAGAGAGGAAGACTAGCTGGCACTGTTATTTAGATCATTTATCCTGACACCCAACTGACTTTCCTGACACCCTGCTGACGTTCCTGATCACGGTAAGACCTGGTTAAAGACGCCCCATTATTAAGGTTTCACCCTCCACCCATCTCTCCAATTCTGTTTTATTTACATCGACTTTTTTTTTCTTTCTTTCCTCATATTTTCCTCCTCTCAACCACCTATAATAATTTCTGTATAATATATTCCAACCCTCCGTCGTCTCATATATCGACCCATTATAGAACCCTGATATATGCAGTCTTAAATATGGTTTGTTTTCATTCTTTTTTTAGAAATTAATCGGCGTCTTATCTCTCCTTTGGAAAGCTATAATCTGCTATAATTTCTACTGTCAGGTACTCATATTCTTTAACTTTTATAATCTTTCTCAGTATTACTCGCATTTACAATACTATCGCATTAACAGCACCATAACCTCCATGACAACTCGCTTAACAGCACCATAACCTCCCTCACTTCTCACATTAACAGCACCATAACCTCCCTCAGTACCCGCATTAACAGCACCATAACCTCCCTCAGTACCCGCATTAACAGCACCATAACCTCCCTGACTACTCGCATTAACAGCACCATAACCTCCCTGACTACTCGCATTAACAGCACCATAACCTCCCTGACTACTCGCATTAACAGCACCATAACCTCCCTCACTACTCGCATTAACAGCACCATAATCTAACCTATCCTATCCTAACCTAGCCTAACCTAACCAGACCTAACCTACTCACATTAACAGCATCAATTGAACTCTTAGATGTTAAATTCCCATATAACGTCCTCTCCTTCATTAATCTCTCTACCTGGTAATGTCTGGTCCATTTTTTCAGGGAATTTTTTTAACTATTTTCTTAGCTTAAAATCTTCACATAAATATCCTGACTCGAATGAATCGTTTAATTTCGGTATTTTGTTTCTTATTTTTAGAACCACATAATCCCAATGAAACACAAAAGAAATTCAATATCGGTCACTCATAGGATTCTTATCATCTCTTGTAACTCAGCTGTAGTCTTCCTAGCAACAAATCATAGACTACAGTTAGACTCCTTCATTAATTTACCATTAATAAAAAGAAATTCTGACAATTAACTTTCTAAACCCTTATAGGCAACACTCTTGAAGTCTTGACACCATTACTCCTAATACACGACCATCATCCCTACTGGAAGTTCTCTCCCACTTTCTGATGGCTTATCATAGCCTCTCCTGAAGACCTGGTCAGTAGCAGGTCCAGGTCCTATACCTGATACTGGAAATTTCTACACTTGAAACCTAAACTTACTCTACTGGACCATCGATCTTCCTAAAATCCTGACACTCTACCATCGATCTTCCTAAAATCCTGACACTCTACCATCGATCTTCCTGGAACCTTTTGAGGTAATATAGTCGCTCCCATTTTCGCGGCGAGCATCATTTGAGTGTGTCCACCCAGAGGCTCACTGGATCAACCAGCTGAGTCCTGCCACTGACCTCTCATATGACGTACCAGACTAGTCCATCCTTCGCCATCAGTTCAACTTGAGTCTTGTCACTGGCCCTTTTATAACTTGTCGTTGGCCCTCAGGAGGCCCACTAGTTCATTCTGCCTTGTCACCTACCCAACGACCACCCTGATACCTCCAGCAAACCTCCCCATCTCCCCCTTGTCCCTCTCCCCGTCTCACCCTGCCAAAGTCCTCCCTGGCACCCTGCCACGGCACCCGGGGTGATCTAGATGGATGAATTAGCATGAGGAGGCGACCGCTATATATATATAACCTACTTTAAATGCAAGTCGTCCGTTTAATTGGAGTTGTGGCTGTGCACCCACACGGAGAGTAGAAACGGGGCGAGCTGACGGTCCGGAGCACGACGTGAGAGAACTTTCAAACCAGTCGGTCCTTCTTTTACCTCTGTCTGTCTGTCTGTCTGTCTGTCTGAATCACCTCCTTCATAAATATTCTTCCCCTCTCTTGTGCTTACTATTTGTTTGTGTGTGTGTGTGTGTGTGTGTGTGTGTGTGTAATCTATTTATAGTATTTTAAGATCTGAGTTTACCACGTATCCACTTGAACCGATATAACGAAAGATGTTTATTTGTTATACATATTATCAAGGGCATATATTTGCTTTACCTACCTGTCTCAATATATACAGTTCTTTGATACAATTGCTCCCCTCCTTTGCATCTTAATTTCGATTATCTAGTTTCCTTGTTTGTCCGGTTACGCCTTCGCCAGTAAGTCCTGTCACTCTGCATCTTTCTCTTGTCTTATTCTAGTGTGTAATTTGTTGGCTTTATTGACTTGTACATTGAGCTAAAAGCATTTTCTCGAGCAAGTCTCTCCGGGGTGACGTGTGAGTGCATGGCCGCTAGCAGGGTCGGTGTTTATGTGTGGTGGCCCTCATTACATTAGAGGCTTATGTGTTACACTTTTTTCTTTGCCTTCTGTCTGTTTGTCTTTGGTTCACACTGCTTTTGCTATCTTTGTTTATTTATCTTAATGGGTTTTTTCTTTCTCTCTCTTATTGTCCGACTTCTACCCTTGCTGTCTCTGTCCTTCGTCCGTTCTACTCTCTCTCTCTCTCTCTCTCAGTATGAATGCTTTTCTTTCTCTATCTGTCTGCCTGTCTAATCACTTCTATTTATCTATCTGTCTAATCGCCTCTCCCTATCTGTTTGTCCATCTGTCTGTCTATCTGGTGTTCTCTCTTTGTTTAACTATCTGTCTGATTGCTCCTCTGCCTGCCAATCTGTCTGTCTGTTTGTTGGCCATTTTTCTATTCCTTTCACTGATTATTCTTTTTTTATCTTTCTACTCTCGTCTCCGTATACTTGACCTCTATCTCCCTATTCTATGTCTTCGTATCTCGTTCTACACCTGCTGCAAGACGACTTAAAGTAAACAACATCTCCATTAAACTCATAATAAAATAAGAAGGCTTTTGTGTATAATCGTCGCCGTGTATGTTATATTTTTCACTGTATTTTTTTCGTCATCATTTGCTCTGAGCCCCTACCTTCCATCTTTCCCTCCTTGCCCTTTCCAGTTCATTCCACCTCCCCTTTCTTACTCCTTCCCTTCCCTTCCCCTCCCCTGCTACTCCCCCCATTTTCTTCCCTGCCCCACACCCACTCCTGCACCACACGCATTCCTAGCCCATTACCCCAAATCAACCCCCCCAACCCCATCCTCACCCCCACCACCCCACCATAACCTTTCAAAGCAAGCGCTAACGATATGTTAATTACAAGCTTTAAAATAAATAACTCATAGTTTTCCGGAATATATAAAGCAATCATGAGACCTTAAACATAACACCTTCTTGCTTTAGATCCCCTTTGATAATTTCTTAAGATTATTTTCGTTGTTGTTGTTTCGAGGCTAAATGTTCAGTACAGTTGGATGTAAAAAAAAATGTTTAGTATTGTGGTGTTTGGTCTCTAGCGACGTCTTGTTTGACTGTCTGCGACGAACCTCCGTGATGACAGATTCTCTCCTCCTCTTTCTTATATAAGTGCAGGGTAAAGCTTAATCAACCCGAATGAAAATATACCAAGAAATTACTTAAAACAAGGCGTGTGGCCCCAACCTGCGTGTAAACACCTGGAGATTTCAACTCAGCCACACATAACTATCCACGTTTTTCTCTTTTATTGTTTTTTTCTCGTCTGCTTAAACAAGATTTAGCGCTGGCTCCGACTGCCATTTGTCTTAGCACTTTGTTCAGTCTGGTGAAGTAATTGTTTTGCCATCATCACCAATTGTGTGCGTAGGTCCACTTAAATCATCCTGGGCTTTGTTCGTCGCTGCCACTTGAGAGTTTCGACACAGGGAATGAACTCACATGAATGGCGGATCTAGTGGAGTTGTGGCGAGGTTCTCTTGTGTCGGGGAACTGTAGAAAAGGCCAGACCTGAGCGATGAATCATGGTAAGAAAAAAGAAGAAAAAGAAGAAGAACCGACCTCCAGCGTAGTAGTGATGATATATTGGTCAGTGTGATGTTGTTAGTGTGGAGTGGTTGGTATAGGTTTTGTAGTGTGTGTGTGTGTGTGTATTTGAGTGCTCATAAGTGTGCACAGATTCCCACACAGAACTTCCTCCCCCCCCCCACACACACGCGTTCTCATGCACACACACACACACACGCACACGCTCTCACACACACGCTCTCACACAACCATATCTACACACACTCTCTCCCTCCCACTACAAAACTCACTGTCTCCCACAACACACTCGCTCCCTCCCACAACACACTCGCTCCCTTCCACTACACACTCGTTCCCTCCCACAACAAACTCGCTCCCTCCAACAACACAACTCCTCCCTCCCACAACACACTCGCTCCCTCCCACAACACACCTGCCCCTCCCACAACACACCTGCTCCCTCCCACAACACACACCTGCCCCCTCCCCACAACACACCTCGCCCCTCTCCAACAACACAACCTCCTCCCACAACACACTCTGCCCCCTCCCACAACACACCCCTCCCTCCCGCAACACACCTGCCCCTCCCCACAACACACCTGCCCCTCCTTCACAACACACCTGCTCCTCCCACAACACACTCACTCCCCACACGCACTCTGCTCCTCCCCAGAACACACTGCTCCCTCCCACACTGCTCCTCCCACACACCCTGCCCTCCCACAACACACTTCGCTCCTCCCACAACACACCCCCCTGCTCACCCACAACACACTTCTGCTCCTCCCTTCCCACAACACACACTGCTCTCCCACAACACACCCTTCCCTCTTCCCACAACACTCGCTCCTCCACAACACACTTCTGCCTCACAACACACTCGCTCCCTCCCACAACACACTCGCTCCCTCCCACAACACACTCGCTCCCTCCCACAACACACCTACTCCCTCCCACAACGCACTCGCTCCCTCCCAGAACACACTCATGATCTAAAAAGGACAAACACTAATATAAATCCAGAGGTTCTCACGATCATTAAGACAGCCACGGGGAGCCCTTCGTGACCTTCCACTGCCTAACGCCTCTTTTACGACGCCCACCTTCGGCAGGAGACTGACGGCGGAGCCCTAGTACCCGGCCCAGAGTGCTCCTGAGGGGGGTTGAAGGAGGGAGGGGGTAAAGGGAGGAGTAGTCGTGCCAGGGAGGGGGGTGGGAGGGGCAGGGAAACCGGGTATAACTCTGTGTCATGGAGTGGGTGGAGGGGAAGGCTCTCGTGGTGGGGAGGAGGTGATGAATGTGTGGTGAGGGGGAGAAGCAGTACTGTTGTTAGGGGGGGTGAGGTGTGAAGGGTGAGGTGTGAGGGGTGTGAGGTGAGGGTGAGGTGTAGGTGTAGGTGAGGTGAAGGTGAGGTGTAGGTGTAGGTGTAGGTGAGGGTGAGGTCGAGGTGAGGGTGAGGTGTAGGTGTAGGTGAGGGTGAGGTGAGGTGAGGGTGAGGGTGAGGTGTAGGTGAGGTCGAGGTGGAGGTGAGGTGAG
>NW_024712183.1:0-12661 GCF_018991925.1 Homarus americanus | reverse complement strand
ACAGGCATCCGCTTTGGTTGCGTGTTGCTCCATTTAACATTAATTTAACGTTTTAACCTTAATTAAACTCACATTTAACGTTAGTTATAACGCCATTCAGTTTAACGCATTTAACCTTAGTTTAACGCCATTTAACGTTATTTAACGCCAATTAACGTTAGTTAAAACGCCATAACGTTAATTTAACGCCATTTAAAGTCAGTTTAACGCCATTAACGTTAGTTTAACCATTTAATTAGTTTAACTCCATTCAACGTTAATTTAACGCCATTAACGTTAATTTAACTCCACTTAACGTTAGTTTAACTCCATTAACATTAATTAAACGCCATTTAACATTAATTCATTTAACGTTGGGAACTAACCGCCATTTAACATTAGTTTAACGACATTTAACCTTAATTAACGCCATTTCGCTAGTTTACAACGCCATTTAACGTAAGTTTAACGCCATTTAACGTTCCAAGATTTACACGCTTTAACGCTAATTTAACTCCAACTTTAACGTAAGTTTAACGCAACATCTTAACATTAGTTTAACGCCATTTAACATTACTTTAACGCCATTAAACGTTGGTTTAACTCAATTTAACGTTAATTAAACGCCATTTAACGCCCATTAACGCCATTTAACGTTGTTTTAACCGCCATTTAATTAGTTTATATTTAACCTTAATTAACGCCATTTAACTTTAGGCCCATTTAACGATAGTTTAACGCCATTTAACGTTAGTTTATCATTTAACGTTAATTTATTTAACGTAAGTTTAACGCCATTTAACGTTAGTTTAACGCCATTTAACGTTAGTTTAACCGCCATTTAACGTTAGTTACGCCATTTAACATTAAATTTAACGTTATTTAACCTTAACGATTTTGCATTTAACGTTAGTTTAACGCCATTAACATTGATTAACGCCATTTAACGTTAGTTTAACGCCATTTAACATTGTTTAACGTCATTTAACCTTAAACGCCATCTTAACGTTATTTAACGCCATTTAACATTAGTTTAACGATATTTAACCTTAATTAAACGCCATTTAACGAGTTTAACGCCATTTAACGATAGTTAACGCCATTTAACGCTAGTTTAACGCCATTTAACGTTAGCTTAACACGCCATTTACATTAACTTAACGCCATTTAACATTAGCTTAACGCCACTAAACGATGACTTAACGCCAATTAACGTAAGTTTAACGCCATTTAACACTAGTTTAACTTCATTTAACCCTAATTAAGCATATTTAATTAGTTACGCCATTTAACATTAGTTTAACGATATTACAACAGCAATTAAAACGCCATTTAACGTTAGTTTAACGCCATTTAACGCTAGTTTAACATACAACCTTAATTGCCATTTAACGTAAGTTTAACGCCATTTAACGTTAGTTTAACGCCATTACAGTTACTTTAACGCCATTTAACGTTAGTTTAACCTTTAACGTTAATTAAACGCCATTTAACGTTAGTTTAACGCCATTTAACTTCAGTTTAACGCCATTTAACGTTAGTTTAACGCCATTTAACCTAGTCAACGCCATTTAACTATAGTTTAACGTTTAACGTTAGTTTAACGCCATTTAACGTTAGTTTAACTCCATTTAACGTTAATTTAACGCCATTTAACGTTAGTTTAACGCCATTTAAAACAACCCTGCCTAGTTTAACGCCATTTAACGTTAGTTACGCCATTTAACGTTAGTTTAACGCCATTTTATTGATTTCGCCATTAACAATTAGTTTAACGCCATTTAACGATAGTTTAACGCCATTTAACGTTAGTTTAACAAGCCATTTAATTCAGTTTAACCGCCATTTAACGTTAGTTTAACGCCATTTAACGTAAGTTTAACGCCATTTAACGTTAGTTTAACGCCATTTAACGTTCAGTTTAACGTTATTTAACCAACTAAACACCATTTAACGTTGTTTAACGCCATTTAACGTTCAGTTTAACGCTGGCCTTAACCTTAATTAAACGCCATTTAACGTTAGTTTAACGCCAATTAACATTAGTTAACGAACAACGTTAATTTAACGCTATTTAACATTAGTTTAACGTAATTTAACCCACTAAACACAATCATTAACGTTAGTTTAACTCCATTTAACATTAGTTTAACTACATTTAACACTAAACGCCATTTAACGTTAGTTTAACCCATTTAACGTTAGTTTGCCATTTAACGTTAAGTTTAACGTCATTAACCATAACTAAACGCCATTTATTAGCTTTAACGCCATTAACATCAATTCACTAACGTTAGTTCATTTCATCAGCTCAGTCAATTTCTAAACGCCATTTAACGTTAGTTTAACCCATTTAACATTAGTTTAACATAATTTAACCTAATTAAACGCCATTTAACGTTAGTTAACGCCCATTTAACGTTAGTTTAACGCCATTTAACGTTAGGTTAACGCCATTTAACGTTAGTTTAACGCAATTAAACGCTATTTTAACGCTTTAACGTTAGTTTAACGCCATTTAACGTTAGTTACATCATTTAACGTTAGTTTAACGCTATTACGTTAGTTTAATGCCATTTAACGATAGTTTAACGCCATTTAACGTTAGTTTAACGCCATTTAACGTTAGTTTAACGCCATTTCACGTTAGTTTAACGTCATTTACCTTAGTTTAAACGCCATTTACCGTTAGTTTAACGCCATTTACCGTTAGTTTAACGCCATTTAACACTAAGTTGCGTTGTTTAACCTAAAATTCAAACGCCATTTAACGTTAGTTAACGCCAACGCATTAGTTTAACGCCATTTAACATTTAGTTTAACAATTTAACGTGTTTAACGCCATTAACCTTAATTAAACGCCTTTACAACGCTAGTTTAATTTAACATTAGTTTAACGATATTTATTTAATCAAACTCCATTTAACGTTAGTTTAACGCCATTTAACGTTAATTTAACGCCATTTAACGTTAGTTTAACGCCATTAACGTTAGTTTAACGCCAAATTAACGTTGATTTAACGATATTAACGCCACATTTAACGTTCAGTTTAACAACATTCATAACGCTAGATTAACAGACATTTAACATTAGTTTAACGTCATTTAACGTAATTGACATTTAACGTTAGTTCAACGCCATTTAACATTAGTTTAACGATTATTTAACCAACTAAACGCCATTTAACGTTAGTTTAACGCCATTTAACATTAGTTTAACGCCATTTAACGTTAGTTTAACGCTTTAACATTAAGGATTTAACGTCATTTCAACAACCTTAATTAACGCCAATTTAACGTTAATTAAACGCCATTTAACATTAGTTTAACGACATTTAACCTTAATTACGCCATTTAACGTTGTTTAACGTCATTTAACGCCAATTAACGCCATTTAACGGTTTTAACCGCCATTTAACGTTAGTTTACGCCATTTAACGTTAGTTTAACTTCATTTAACCATAATTAAACGCCATTTAACGTTAGTCCTTAACGCCAATTAAACATCCAATTTAACGCCATTTAACGTTGGTTAACAAGCCTAACATTAGTTTAACCTCAAATTTAACAACCCCACTCAAACGAACATTTAACGTTAGTTTAACGCCATTTAACATTAGTTTAACGACATTTAACATTAATTAACGCTTTAACGTTAGTTTAACGCCATTTAACTCAGTTTAACGCCATTTACGTCAAGTTTAAGGCATTAAGTTAGTTTAACGCCATTTAACGTTAGTCAACCAATTAAACACCATTTAACGTTACTTAACGCCATTTAACGTTAGTTTAACGCCATTTAACCTTAATTAAACAGAAATTTAACGCTAGTTTAACGCCAATTAACGATAGTTTAACGATTAACCGTTAGTTTAACGCACATTTACCGTTAGTTTAACGCCTTTAACGTTAGTTTAACGTTTTTTAACCTTAATTAAACGCCATTTAACGTTAGTTTAACGCCATTTAACATTAGTTTAACGCCATTTTAACGTTAGTTTAACGCCATTTAACATTAGTTTAACGTCATTTAACCTTAATTAAACGCCATTTAACGTTAGTTTAACGCCATTTAACATTAGTTTAACGATATTTAACGCATTTAATTAAACGGCATCTAACGTTAGTTTAACGGCATTGAGCGATTAGTTTAACGCCATTTAACGTTAGTTTAACGCCATTTAACGTTAGTTTAACGCCATTTAACGTTAGTTTAACGCCATTTAACGTTAGTTTAACGGCATTAACGTTAGTTTAACGGCATTTAACGTTAGTTTAACGTTATTTAACGTTAGTTTAACGCCATTTAACGTTGGTTTACCGCCATTTAACGTTAGTTTAACCATTTAACGTTAGTTTACCGCCATTTAACGTTAGTTTAACGCCATTTAACGTTGGTTAATGCCATTTAACGATAGTTTAACGCCATTTAACGATAGTTTAACCATTTAACGTTAGTTAACGCCACCATTTAACGTTAGTTTAACGTCATTTTAACGTTAGTTTAACTCCATTTACCGTTAGTTTAACGCCATTTAACGTTAGTTTAACGTTATTTAACGTAATTAAACGCCATTTAACGTTAGTTTAACGCCATTTAACATTAGTTTAACCCATTTAACGTTAGTTTAACGCCATTTAACATTAGTTTAACGTCATTTAACAGCTAATTAAACGCACCGTTTAACGTTAGTTTAACGCCATTTAACGTTTAGTTTAACGATATTTAACCTTAATTAAACGCCATTTAACGTTAGTTGCTCCATTTAAAGGTTAGTTTAACGCCATTTACGTTAGTTTAACGCCATTTAACGTTAGTTTAACGCCATTTACGTTACTTTAACGCCATTTAACGTTAGTTAACGTCATTAACTTAATTAAACGCCATTTAACGTTAGTTTAACGCCATTTAACGGTAGTTTAACGCCATTTAACATTACTTTAACATCACATCAACCAATTAAACGCCATTTAGCGTTAGTTTAACGCCATCTAACCTTAATTAAACGCCATTTAACGTTAGTTTAACGCATTTAACGTTAGTTTAACGCCATTTAACGTTAGTTTAACGTCATTTAACGTTAGTTAATGCAATTTAATTTAGTTTAACGCCATCTAACCTTAATTTAACGCCATTTACCGTTAGTTTAATGCCATTTCACGTTAGTTTAACGTTATTTAACCTTAATTAAACTCCATTTAACGTTAGTTTAACGCCATTTTACGTTAGTTTAACGCCATTTATCGTTAGTTTAACGCCTTTACGTTAGTTTAACGCCAATTAACGTTAGTTAAACGTCATTTAACGTTAATTTAACGCTATTTAACGTTAGTTTAACGCCAATTAACGTTAGTTAAACGTCATTTAACGTTAATTTAACGCTATTTAACGTTAGTTTAACGCCATTAACGTTAGAACTTCATTTAACGTTAATTTAACGCTATTTAACGTTAGTTTAACTTCATTTAACGTTCATTTAACGCTATTTAACGTTAGTTTAACTTCATTTAACGAAATTTAACTTCATTTAACGTTAGTTTAACGCCATTTAACGTTAGTTTAACGTCATTTAACCTTAATTAAACGCCATTACTTTAGTTTAACGCCATTTAACGTTAGTTTAACGCCATTTAACGTTAGTTTAACGTCATTTAACCTTAATTAAACGCCATTTAACTTTAGTTTAACGCCATATAACGTAAGTTTAACGCCATTTATCGTTAGTTTAGCTTCATTTAACGTTAATTTAACGCTATTTAACGTTAGTTTAACTAATTAACGTTAGTTTAACTATTTAACGTTAGTTTAACGCCATTTAACGTTAGTTTAACCATTAACGTTAGTTTAACGGCATTTAACGTTAGTTTAACGCCATTTAACGTTAGTTTAACGTTATTTAACCTTAATTAAACGCCATTTAACGTTAGTTTAACGCCATTTAACGTTAGTTTACCGCCATTTAACGTTAGTTTAACGCCATTTAACGTTAGTTTAATGCCATTTAACGATAGTTTAACGCCATTTAACGTTAGTTTAACGCCATTTAACGTTAGTTTAACGCCATTTAACGTTAGTTTAACGCCATTTACCGTTAGTTTAACGCCATTTACCGTTAGTTTAACGCCATTTAACGTTAGTTTAACGTTATTTAACCTTAATTAAAGCCATTTAACGTTAGTTTAACGCCATTTAACATTAGTTTAACGCCATTTAACGTTAGTTTAACGCCATTTAACATTAGTTTAACGTCATTTAACATTAATTAAACGCCATTTAACGTTAGTTTAACGCCATTTAACATTAGTTTAATGATATTTAACCTAATTAAACGCCATTTAAGTAAGTTTAACGGCATTTAACGTTAGTTTAACGCCATTTAACGTTTGTTTAACGCCATTTAACATTAGTTTAACGTCATTTAACCTTAATTAAACGCCATTTAACGGTAGTTTAACGCCATTTAACGTTAGTTTAACGCTATTTAACGTTAGTTTAATGCCATTTAACGATAGTTTAACGCCATTTAACGTTAGTTTAACGCCATTTAACGTTAGTTTAACGCCATTTAACGTTAGTTTAACGTCATTTACCGTTAATAATGCCATTTACCGTTAGTTTAACGCCATTTTAACGTTAGTTTAACGTTATTTAACCTTAATTAAACGCTACTTAACGTTCCGTTTAACGCCATTTAACATTAGTTTAACGCCATTTAACGTTAGTTTAATGCCATTTAACATTAGTTTAACGTCATTTAACCTTAATTAAACGCCATCAACGTTCGGTTTAACGCCATTTAACATTAGTTTAACGCTATTTAACGTTGCTTAACGCCATTTAACGTTAGTTTAACGTTATTTAGCCTTAATTAAACGCCATTTAACGTTAGTTTAACGCCATTAAACATTATTTTAACGCCAGTTAACGTTAGTTTAACGCCATTTAACATTAGTTTAACGTCATTTAACCTTAATTAAACGCCATTTAACGTTAGTTTAACGCCATTTAACATTAGTTTAACGATATTTAACCTTAATTAAACGCCATTTAACGTTAGTTTAACGGCATTTAACGTTAGTTTAACGCCATTTAACGTTAGTTTAACGCCATTTAATGTTTAACGCCATTTAACGTTAGTTTAATGGCCTTTACGTTACTTTAACGCTATTTAACGTTATTAACTGCACTTAACGTTAATTAAACGCCATTTATCGTTATTAGTTTAACGCCATTTAACGTTAGTTTAACGCCATTAACGTTAGTTTAACGTCATTTAATGTTAGTTTAACGCCATTTAACGTTAATTTAACGTCATCTAATGGTAGTTTAACGTCATCTAACGTTAGTTTAACGTCATTTAACGTTAGTTTAACGCCATTTAAAGTTAGTTTAACGTCATTTAACGTTAGTTTAACGTCATTAACGTTAGTTTAACGCCATTTAACGTTAGTTTAACGCCATTTAACGATAGTTTAACGTTATTTAACGTTAGTTTAACGCCATTTAATGTAAGTTTAACGTCATTTAACGTGTTAGTTTAACGCCATTTAACGTTAGTTTAACGCCATTTAACGTTAGTTTAACGCCATTTAACGTTAGTTTAATGCCATTTAACGTTAGTTTAACGCCATTTAACGTTAGTTTAACGCCATTTACCCGTTAGTTTAACGCCATTTAACGATAGTTTAACGCCATTTAACGATAGTTTAACGCCATTTAACGTTAGTTTAACGCCATTTAACGCTAGTTTAACGTCATTTAACGTTAGTTTAACTCCATTTACCGTTAGTTTAACGCCATTTAACGTTAGTTTAACGTTATTTAACCTTAATTAAACGCTATTTAACGTTAGTTTAACGGCATTTAACGTTAGTTTAACGCCATTTAACATTAGTTTAACGTCATTTAACCTTAATTAAACGTCATTTAACATTAGTTTAACGCCATTTAACGTTAGTTTAACGCCATTTAACATTAGTTTAACGTCATTTAACCTTAATTAAACGCCATTTAACGTTAGTTTAACGCCATTTAACATTAGTTTAACGATATTTAACCTTAATTAAACGCCATTTAACGTTAGTTTAACGGCATTTAACGTTAGTTTAACGGCATTTAACGTTAGTTTAACGCCATTTAACGTTAGTTTAACGCCATTTAACGATAATTTAACGCCATTTAACGTTAGTTTAACGCCATTTAACGTTAGTTTAACGCCATTTAACGCTAGTTTAACGCCATTTAACGTTAGTTTAACGCCATTTAACGTTAGTTTAACGCCATTTAACGTTAGTTTAATGCCATTTAACGATAGTTTAACGCCATTTATCGATAGTTTAACGCCATTTAACGTTAGTTTAACGCCATTTAACGTTAGTTTAACGTCATTTAACGTTAGTTTAACTCCATTTACCGTTAGTTTAACGCCATTTAACGTTAGTTTAACGTTATTTAACCTTAATTAAACGCCATTTAACGTTAGTTTAACGCCATTTAACATTAGTTTAACGCCATTTAACGTTAGTTTAACGCCATTTAATATTAGTTTAACGTCATTTAACCTTAATTAAACGCCATTTAGCGTTAGTTTAACGCCATTTAACATTAGTTTAACGATATTTAACCTTAATTAAACGCCATTTAACGTTAGTTTAACGCCATTTAAAGGTTAGTTTAACGCCATTTAACGTTAGTTTAACGCCATTTAACGTTAGTTTAACGCCATTTTACGTTACTTTAACGCCATTTAACGTTAGTTTAACGTCATTTAAGCTTAATTAAACGCCATTTAACTTTAGTTTAACGCCATTTAACGTAAGTTTAACGCCATTTATCGTTAGTTTAGCTTCATTTAACGTTAATTTAACGCTATTTAACGTTAGTTTAACTTCATTTAACGTTAGTTTAACTTAATTTAACGTTAATTAAACGCCATTTATCGCTAGTTTAACGCCATTTAACTTTAGTTTAACTCCATTTAACGTTAGTTTAACGCCATTTATCGTTAGTTTAACTTCATTTAACGTTAATTTAACGCCATTTAACGTTAGTTTAACGCCATTTAACGTTAGTTTAACGCCATTTAACGTTAGTTTAACGCCATTTAACGTTAGTTTAACGCCATTTAACGTTAGTTTAACGGCATTCAACGTTAGTTTAACGCCATTTAACGTTAGTTTAACGTTATTTAACCTTAATTAAACGCAATTATCGTTAGTTTAACGCCATTTAACGATAGTTTAACGCCATTTAACGTTAGTTTAACGCCATTTAACGTTAGTTTAATGCCATTTAACGATAGTTTAACGCCATTTAACGTTAGTTTAACGCCATTTAACGTTAGTTTAACGCCATTTAACGTTAGTTTAACGTCATTTAACGTTAGTTTAACGCCATTTACCGTTAGTTTAACTTAACGCCATTTAACGCTATTAACGCCATTTAACGTTAGTTTAACGCCATTTAACGTTAAGGCTTAACGTCATTTAACGTTAGTTTAACGCCATTTACCGTTAGTTTAACGCCATTAACGTTAGTTAACGCCATTTAACGTGTTAGTTTAACGCATTAACCTTAATTAAACGCCATTTAACGTTAGTTTAACGCCATTTAACATTAGTTTAACGCTATTTAACGTTAGTTTAACGCCATTTAACATTAGTTTAACGTCATTTAACCTTAATTAAAACGCCATTTACCGTTAGTTTAACGCCATTTAACATTGAAGGCTTAACGATATTTAACCTTAATTAAACGCCATTTAACGTTAGTTTAACGGCATTTAACGTTAGCTTAACGGCATTAACGTTAGTTAACGCCATTTAACGATAGTTTAACGCCATTTAACGATAGTTTAACGCCATTTAACGTTAGTTTAACGCCATTTAACGTTAGTTTAACGCCATTTAACGTTAGTTTAACGGCATTTAACGTTAGTTTAACGCCATTTAACGTTATTTAACCTTAATTAATCGCCATTTAACGTTAGTTTAACGCCATTTAAAGGTTAGTTTAACGCCATTTAACGTTAGTTTATCGCCATTTAACGTTAGTTTATCGCCATTTAACGTTACTTTAACGCCATTTAACGTTAGTTTAACGTCATTTAACCTTAATTAAACGCCATTTAACTTTAGTTTAACGCCATTTAACGTAAGTTTAACGCCATTTATCGTTAGTTTAGCTTCATTTAACGTTAATTTAACGCTATTTAACGTTAGTTTAACTTCATTTAACGTTAGTTTAACTTAATTTAACGTTAATTAAACGCCATTTATCGTTAGTTTAACGCCATTTAACGTTAGTTTAACTTCATTTAACGTCAATTTAACGCTATTTAACGTTAGTTTAACTTCATTTAACGTTAGTTTAACTTAATTTAACGTTAATTAAACGCCATTTATCGTTAGTTTAACGCCATTTAACGTTAGTTTAACGCCATTTAACGTTAGTTTAACGTCATTTAACCTTAATTATACGCCATTTAACTTTAGTTTAACGCCATTTAACGTTAGTTTAACGCCATTTATCGTTAGTTTAACTTCATTTAACGTTAATTTAACGCCATTTAACGTTAGTTTAACGCCATTTAACGTTAGTTAACGCAATTTAACGTTAGTTTAACGCCATTTAACGTTAGTTTAATGCCATTTAACCTTAGTTTAATGCCATTTAACCTTAGTTTAACGGCATTTAACGTTAGTTTAACGCCATTTAACGTTAGTTTAACGTTATTTAACCTTAATTAAACGCCATTTAACGTTAGTTTAACGCCATTTAACGTTAGTTTAACGCCATTTAACGTTAGTTTAACGCCATTTAACGTTAGTTTAATGCCATTTAACGATAGTTTAACGCCATTTAACGTTAGTTTAACGCCATTTAACGTTAGTTTAACGCCATTTAACGTTAGTTTAACGTCATTTAACGTTAGTTTAACGCCATTTACCGTTAGTTTAACGCCATTTAACGTTAGTTTAACGTTATTTAACCTTACTCAAACGCCATTTAACGTTAGTTTAACGCCATTTAACATTAGTTTAACGCCATTTAACGTTAGTTTAACGCCATTTAACATTAGTTTAACGTCATTTAACCTTAATTAAACGCCATTTAACGTTAGTTTAACGCCATTTAACATTAGTTTAACGATATTTAACCTTAATTAAACGCCATTTAACGTTAGTTTAACGGCATTTAACGTTAGTTTAACGGCATTTAACGTTAGTTAACGCCATTTAACGTTAGTTTAACGCCATTTAACGTTAGTTTAACGCCATTTAACGTTAGTTTAACGCCATTAAACGTTAGTTTAACGGCATTTAACGTTAGTTTAACGCCATTTAACGTTATTTAACCTTAATTAATCGCCATTTAACGTTAGTTTAACGCCATTTAACGTTAGTTTAACGCCATTTAACGTTAGTTTAACGCCATTTAACGTAAGTTTAATGCCATTTAACGATAGTTTAACGCCATTTAACGATAGTTTAACGCCATTTAACGTTAGTTTAACGCCATTTAACGTTAGTTTAACGTCATTTAACGTTAGTTTAACTCCATATACCGTTAGTTTAACGCCATTTAACGTTAGTTTAACGTTATTTAACCTTAATTTAACGCCATTTAACGTTAGTTTAACGCCATTTAACATTAGTTTAACGCCATTTAACGTTAGTTTAACGCCCTTTAATATTAGTTTAACGTCATTTAACCTTAATTAAACGCCATTTAGCGTTAGTTTAACGCCATTTAACATTAGTTTAACGATATTTAACCTTAATTAAACGCCATTTAACGTTAGTTTAACGCCATTTAACATTAGTTTAACGATATTTAACCTTAATTAAACGCCATTTAACGTTAGTTTAACGGCATTTAACGTTAGTTTAACGCCATTTAACGTTAGTTTAACGCCATTTAACGTTAGTTTAACGACATTTAACGTTAGTTTAACGCCATTTATCGTTAGTTTAACTTCATTTAACATTAATTTAACGCTATTTGCATCCTTAATTAAACGCCATTTAACGTTAGTTTAACGCCATTTAACATTAGTTTAACGATATTTAACCTTAATTAAACGCCATTTAACGTTAGTTTAACGGGCATTAACGTTATTTAATTCATTTAACGTTAGTTTAACGCCATTTAACGTTAGTTTAACGCCATTTAACGTTAGTTTAACGTTTACGTTACTTTAACGCCATTTAACGTTATTGGGGTTTAACGTCATTAACCTAATTAAACGTCATTTAACGTTATTTTAACGCCATTTAACGTTAGTTTAACGCCATTTAACGTTATTTTAACGCCATTTAACGTTAGTTTAACGGCATTTAACGTTAGTTTAACGCCATTTAACCATAGTTTAACGCCATTTAACGTTAGTTTAACGCCATTAAACGTTAGTTTACCGCCATTTAACGTTAGTTTAACGCCATTTAACGTTAGTTTAATGACATTTAACGATAGTTTAACGCCATTTAACGTTAGTTTAACGCCATTTAACGTTAGTTTAACGCCATTTAACGTTAGTTTAACGTCATTTAACGTTAGTTTAACGCTATTTACCGTTAGTTTAACGCCATTTAACGTTAGTTTAACGTTATTTAACTTTAATTAAACGCCATTAACGTTAGTTTAACGCCATTTAACATTATTTACCGCCATTTAACGTTA
>NW_024712182.1:0-20449 GCF_018991925.1 Homarus americanus | reverse complement strand
AAATAAATAAACAAGCATCTTTTGTTTTTCTAACCCATGAGCTGTGAGTCTTCATTATATACTTCAACATTACTGTAAACTAAGGCTAGAGAGGGTGTGTACAGTACTAGTGGAGCCAAGACGAGAAGGTATTTCAAATCCATAAAGGGTTTTACAAGTGGAGAGTCTTACAAGTGGAGGGTCTTACAGGTGGAGAGTCTTACAAGTGGAGGGTCTTACAGGTGGAGAGTCTTACAAGTGGAGGGTCTTACAGGTGGAGGATTTTAATAAGGATAAATACAGCAAGTCTTACAGTTGAATCAGCCAAGTCGAGGAAAACTCTTAAGAGTCACGTAACTTCTACCTGGTGTTACCTGTAATCAAGCTAAGGTATAAGTAAGAAGAATATTATCTCGTTACTATCCATTCCTCTTCCACTATCCTGCGAGGTGGTGTATTAATAGGCACAGATACTCATGATAAAGAAGGAATAAAGAGAAAGACGCAAGATACCTATAAAATGCGACAGAATATACCCACACATGTGTAATCCTAACCCATCCCAACCCAACCCAACCCTATCCTACCCCCAGCTTCACCACAGTACACAAAGTCATTCTTGGTATCAGAATGACGCCTAAACACCCTGTATCGCCTAAGACACATTTGAATCGGATGGTTCGTTGACGGTTTTATTTCTTCGGCATAAACCAGAGAAGCAATTAGTTCGTGGGAACAGTGAGTCAAAATACTTCACATCAGCTTCGTTTACGACCTCCAGCTGATATTTACTTCTGTTGTCTATATCAATCACATTTTATAATGAAAACAAAAATATGGTTAGTTACTTAAAAATGAAAAAAACATCATACTTAGATACTTAAGAGTGAGGATAAATGATACTTAAGATACTTAAAAATAAAAACACTCTTTGATACTTAAATTAGGACAAAATAAACGGACATAAACATTTAACTATGAGCGGTGGATATTACGACATGTACCGGCTATCAATACAGAGGCGCTATTTAGCCGTGAAGTTCTCTCAGAAACTCAACAAGACAATATGTGGTCACGTAAAAATTTCAGGTTAATTTTAACACCATCCGTCATTTTAAACCTTGGCACCTGTAGATTAAGAAAATATATGGTGATATTTTTTTCTGATGGGATAAAGGTCGTATTTGTCCAGAGAAGTAAGAGAGGAAAAAAATCACTTGAGAGGCATGATGCACAGAGTGTCTAAGGTGATAAAAGATCATATACTACCATTTGGGTTTTCAAATTAAGTTCATTACATAAAATATCAAACTCATAAAGATTACAAAAGAACAGAACATCATGAGCTCTCTACAGCTATTGTCAGCCGTCAATATGCTGATGTACAGAAGCTACACAATGTTATTGGTGACTGTAATCCCAAGAAAATGATGCTCTTTTAAACTTGGTAACTGGAGCTGTAATGCCAGAAAATGCCAAATATGACAATCTATGTGCATATGAAGTTGGAAGACAAAATTATGAAAATTTTGTCAAGAAACGTATTGTTGGTCCATTGAGCATCTGGGAAAAGATGTCCAAGGTTAATCTTCTGTCGTGGAAAGCAGCAAATAAGACTTCAACCATCAAATTGCTATCACAAGTTATAGAACTTAAGCAGGACATACAGTATATGTATCACAGAAGGGCAGCACTGTACATATCAAGTCACCAGACACTGATGTGTTTGGTATATTAAAGCAGCCTCAACTTGGAGAAAATACAAGTATGAAAACAGGAACTGGTGAGCGACGACACATTGGGCAGAGAGCCATACAGGTTTCCATGCCTTCACAGGATCTGACTGCATTGGAAAATTTGTTGGCAAAGGAAAGAAAGCATGTTGGAGCACTTTGATGAAATCTAACACAAAAGTCCTAGATGCATTCAAGATGCTGAGTAGACCAAATGCCCTCCAGCAGACATGTTTATTGGTCTAAAGGAATTTGTATTTAAGCTCTACTGTCCACGAATGACTTTCACTAAACTGTCATAACTTAGATGGCATCTCTTCAAGAAAACGCAGGCAGAAGCTGGAGAACTACCAGCGACTGCAGCAACTCTAAAGTATCATATATTGAGAGGAAGGTATCAAGCTCTTCTGTGGTCTTGTGATGCAGACAGTGAAATGCTTTCACAATTAGAGCATGGCTGGAAGATTAAAAATGACTGTTTCATACTAGTAATATCAGACCAACCACCAGCTCCAGAAGCAATCACAGAACTTGTTAAATGTGGATGTGGCGTCAGGAAATGTGGATCATTGTCATGTTCATACAGAAAGAATCAGAAAGAATAGCATGACATGCACCGAGATGTGTAACTGTCAAGCAGATGATGAGAAATGCCTAAACAAGGTGAAGGAATCTGTTGTACACAGAAGACTCTGATGACGAGGACTGAAGCAATGTCGTAAATAATAACTTGTGACTTGTTTATACATGATGTATAACACTACAAACTTTTAATAAATATAAAACGGTGGTTCTAAGCTTTTCAGATAATGGTAATATGTATATGTTTAATTTCCAGTATTTGTCTTTAGCAAATAATTTTACTTACTGCAATCTCTTCTTTGCCTGAGACAGGATGGCATATATGAGCAGCCATGTTTGTAACACAATTATGATATTATAACAGCATTCATGATATATTATGTTAAATTGTAATCATATAATACTACATGTTCATAGGTTATTAGTCATGTTTTAAGTTAATTAGGACTTAATGGTAATACATCTGTGGTTCATTACGCCGCTCTTTAATAAAACTTCTTTAAAGGCATAAAACTTATAATAAACCGTTCAGAAAAAATGACACCACAGTTCCTTAACATAGTTTATAAGGATTATTATAATGTATGGTGTCAAAAATTAACATGAAATATTTACGGGATTACTTAAGCTCCTACACTAAAACCTGCCGACCTAACCTAACCTTTTTTACCCACCTCTACCTACTTACCTAACCTGACATAATCTAACCTAACCTGACGTAATCTGACCTAACCTGACATAATCTAACCTAACCCGACATAATCTAACCTAACCTGACATAATCTAACCTAACCTGACATAATCTAACCTAACCTGACATAATCTAACCTAACCTGACGTAATCTGACCTAACCTGACATAATCTAACCTAACCTGACGTAATCTGACCTAACCTGACATAATCTAACCTAACCTGACATAATCTAACCTAACCTGACATAATCTAACCTAACCTGACATAATCTAACCTAACCTGACATAATCTAACCTAACCTGACGTAATCTGACCTAACCTGACATAATCTAACCTAACCTGACGTAATCTGACCTAACCTGACATAATCTAACCTAACCTGACGTAATCTAACCTAACCTGACATAATCTAACCTAACCTCCCCGTCTGACATAAGCTAACCTAATCAAACCTAACTTTCCCACCTACCTAACATAACCTATCTACTTATTACCTACCTAACCTAACTTAACCCAACCTGACATAATCTAACCTAACCTATTGAAACTTAACTTAACCACCTACCTCATCTAACACCACTTTGTAATCTCTCTGTGCTACAGCTGACAGGATGAGTATGGGGGCACAATAAACTAGCCTCTAAGTGGCAAAATTAACAAAACTAACCTAACCTAACCCAACCTGACTTAACCTAACCTGATCTGATCTATCCAACTTAAAAAACTTAGAATATATAATAAAGCCGTTAGGTTAATTTAGGCTAAATATGTTTGATTCATATTTTGTTTTGACAGAAATTCCCGGCAAAATAACGTATCTATATTGAGAACCACCGCCATGTTGGTTCCACGTTAACAAGACACGGATACACTACAGAATAACCCGCGTTCGTTTAACCTCAATTACTACAGTTTACTTTATAATCTTATTTCACAATCTTCACTACATCTCGCTTCACAATCTTCACTGCATCTCACTTCACAATCTCAGCCAGGTGAGGTTTATGGATCGGGCTTTTTGTGCGAGAGATAGGAAACGTAGGACTAGGGTATGTTTTCCTGGGGCTGGGATAGGGCATGTAGCCGAGAGGTTAGACAGAGTTTTGTCAGGGGAGGGTACCAATCCAGTAGTGTGTCTTAGTGTGGGGGGAAACGACATAGGTAAGGTTAGGAGTGAGGAACTTTTCAAGAGGTATAGGGAGGCGCTGGGGAAGATTAGAGATAGGGAGGGGGTCCCGATAGTATGTGGTGTCTTGCCTAGAAGAGGGGTTGGTCGTGAATGGCTGTCCAGGGCAATTGCTATTAATTGCCGACTGGAAAAACATTGTGCAAACAATGGTTGGGCATTCATTGATGACGGGCAACGATTTTATGGCAACGACTACCTGTACTGTCACGACGGAGTACACTTGTCTCGTGAGGGGGTAAAGACGTTGTCTGCATCCCTGGAGCGTGAAATTGTCACTCCGAAGGGGGGGTTTCGCCAGTAGAGAGGGGTCGGGGAAAATGGGAGTCAAAAAACAAGCAGGTCCTGGGAAGTAGTGAAACAGAAGTAGATAATGCTGAAAATATAGTTAGTCATAATAACAAACATCAAAGTAATAAATGTAAAACAGATAGAAACGGAAGAAATATATTGAGTGTTTATTATACTAATAGTAGAAGCCTGTGTAAGAAAATGGACCAGCTCAGGGCCATTGTTAGTAAAGAGAACATAGATATAATTGCAATAACGGAAACATGGATAAATTCAAACAGCAAGCATTTTTTAGCAGAATTTCATATTCCAGGATATAACCTATTTAAATTTGACAGAGTAGGAAGGAGAGGTGGCGGTGTAGCAGTGTATATCAGGGTGTCATTAAAAGGCTGCAATAAATCAAAGATTAAAACAAATAGCGACAATGAAAGTATTTGGGTAGAGATTGGTGAGGGCAGTGAATCCGTAGTCATTGGTGTTATATATAGACTACCTAATTTGAGTAGGAACGATGGTAAATTGCTATGGGAGGAAATAAAGAAGGCATCTGATAGAAACAATGTATGTATTCTAGGCGATTTCAACTTTTCAGGCATAGATTGGTAAAATCAACTTAGCGATAATGAATCTGAAGATTTTATAGAAGTAGTACAGGATAGTTTTATATATAAATTTATAAACTTGCCCACTAGAGGAAATAATATCCTCGATTTAGTTCTCAGTAATAATGAAAATCTAGTAAAAGATGTTGGGATTGAAGACGAACTAGGAAACAGTGATCATAAAGCCATATATTTTAACATAATATGGGATGGCAGGAAGAAGGAAAATTCGGCCTTGATCCCGGATTTTAGGAATGCTAATTACGGTAGCATAAGGAGAGACCTAAGGGATGACCCTATGGTCAAAAGATTAATCCCCCCCACACCTCCGGAAACTGTCAACTTAGGACGGGATAACCCCGAATTTAATTTAGCAGCTACTTATGAACAATTTATTGGGACAATCAATAATGCCCAAAATAAACACATCCCTAAAAGAAAATTCAGATCGATACGGAACCAACCAAAATGGATGAATAATAGACTCTTAGATCTTCTAGGGAAAAAGAAAGGAGTATATAGAAAAGTTAAGAAAGGCGAAAATCACTTACTTGGTTACTATCAGAACCTAACAAGACAGGTATAAACAGAAATTAGGAAAGCAAAGAGAAATTATGAAATCAAGGTAGCAAACGAATCGAAATATACCCCCAAAGCTTTTTATCAACTGTATAAATCAAAGGTTAGAGATACAATAGGTCCCCTTAAAACTACGACAGGAGAAATGACTGATGATGAGTTAGAAATGTGTAGTACGTTAAATAGTCATTTTCGCTCCGTATTCACAAATGAAAACCTAGCACAGTTTCCAGAAGTTCATAAGGTATATAACGACAGTATAGAAAATATGTTGATGGATATCAATATTACTAGTAACGATGTGCTTAAAGTAATTAACAAAACTGAAGCCTCATAAATCGCCTGGTCCAGACGAGTATATGCTAGAATATTAAAAGAATGTAGAGATGAGTTGAGTAATCCATTAGCAGTTTTATTTAATAAGTCATTAGAATCGGCCTAGTGCCAGAAGCTTGGAAACTGCAAATGAAGTTCATTTTCAAAAAGGGTGATAAATCAATAGCATCAAATTACTGTCCTATTAGTCTCATCGCCAATCATAGGCAAGTTGCTGAGTCAATTATTGCTTACAAAAATCAGAAGCTACCTTGAAACATTCAACTTAATTGGCCTTCTCAGCACGGGTTCACCCAGGGACGTTTTTGTCTCACAAATTTGCTTAGCTTTTTCTCAGAAGTATTTGAAGCGGTAGATAATGATAAGTCATATGATATAATTTATTTAGATTTCAGTAAAGCATTCGATAGAGTCCCTCATGAGAGATTGATAAGGAAGGTAGAAGCACATGGAATAGGTGAATCAGTATTAAAATGGATTAGGTCATGGTTAACTGGTAGGAAACAAAGAGTCAGCATAAATGGATTAAAGTCAGACTGGGGTGCGGTCAAAAGCGGAGTTCCCCAGGGATCTGTATTAGTCCCTCTGCTGTTTGTTATATTCATTAATGATCTTGATTTAGGCATAACTAGTAGGATTAGTAAATTTGCAGATAATACCAAAATGGGGAGAGTGATAAATTCAGACAGTGACTTTGAACACCTTCAAAGAGATCTAGATACCTTACATGAGTGGTCAGTAGACTGGCAAATGAATTTTAATAGTGATAAATGCAAGGTACTACAGATAGGGAAGACGAATACAAACGTTAAGTATAAACTAGGTAACACGGAAATAGAAAACTCAGTTTGTGAAAAAAATCAAGGTGTATTTGTTAGCAACGACTTGAAACCTAGAAAACAATGTATTAGCTTTCGCAACAAGGCAAACAGGATTCTTGGGTTCATATCTAGGTCTGTGAGTAACAGAACTGCTGACGTTATCTTGAAACTTTACCTAGCATTAGTGAGGCCACATGATTATGCGGTTCAGTTCTGGTGTCCTTATTATAGAATGGACATAGGATTCTTTTGGAGAGAGTACAAAGAAGAATGACAAAATGATCCATAATATTAGAAAACCTTCCAGTAAAGACTGAAAAGCTTAGGTTTACATTCATTAGAGAGGCGTAGAGTTAGGGAGATATGATAGAGGTGTACAAGTGGGTAAGTGATTAACAAGGGTAAAATGGAAGATGTTCTGAAGCTCAGTAATAACGAAATAACTAGAACAAATGGCTTTAAATTAGATAAATTCCGATTCAGAAAGGATATAGGCAAGCACTGGTTTGGTAATAGAGTTGTGGATATGTGGAATAGGCTACCGAGTGCTATAGTAGGATCGGGAACGCTAGGGAGCTTCAAGACGAAGTTGGATAGGCACATGGAAGTGCTGGGATGGGTGTGAAAGGGATCTGCCCTGTATGGGCAAGTCGGCCTCCTGCAGTATCCCACTTTCTTATGTTCTTATGTTCTTATGTTCACCTCACAATCTTTACTACATCTCACCTCACAATCTTCACTACATTTCACTTCACAATCTTCACTACATCTCACTTCGCAATCTTCACTACATCTCACTTCACAATCTTCACTACATCTCACTTCACAATCTTCACTACATCTCACTACACAATCTTCACTACATCTCACTTCACAACCTTCACTACATCTCACTTCACAATCTTCACTACATCTCACTTCACATCTTCACTACATCTCACTTCACAATCTTCACCATATCTCACTTCACAATCTTCACTACATTCCACTTCACAAACTTCACTACATCTCACTTCACAATCTTCACTACATCTCACTTCACAATCTTCAATACATCTCACTTGACAATCTTCACTACATCTCACTTGACAATCTTTCACTACATCTCACTTCACAATCTTCACCATATCTCACTTCACAATCTTTACTACATCTCACCTCACAATCTTCACTACATCTCACTTCACAATCTTCACTACATCTCACTTCACAATCTTCACTACATCTCACTTCACAATCTTCACTACATCTCACTTCACAATCTTCACTACCTCTCACTTCACAATCTTCACAACATCTCACTACACAATCTTCACTACATCTCACTTCACAACCTTCACTACATCTCACTTCACAATCTTCACTACATCTCACTTCACATCTTCACTACATCTCACTTCACAATCTTCACCATATCTCACTTCACAATCTTCACCACATCTCACTTCACAATCTTCACCAAATCTCACTTCACAATCCTCACCACATCTCACTTCACAATCTTTACCACATCTCACTTCACAATCTTCACTACATCTCACTTCACAATCTTCACTACATCTCACTTCACAATCTTCACTACATCTCACTTCACAATCTTCACTACATCTCACTTCACAATCTTCACTACATCCCACGTCACAATCTTCACTACTTCTCAATTCACAATCTTCACTACATCTCACTTCACAATCTTCACTACATCTCACTTCACAATCTTCACTACATCTCACTTCACAATCTTCATTACATCTCACTTCACAATCTTCTGTACATCTCACTTCACAATCTTCACTACATCCCACTTCACAATCTTCACTACATCTCACTTCACAATCTTCACTACATCCCACTTCACAAACTTCACTACATCTCACTTCACAATCTTCACTACATCTCACTTCACAATCTTCAATACATCTCACTTCACAATCTTCACTACATCTCACTTCACAATCTTTCACTACATCTCACTTCACAATCTTCACCATATCTCACTTCACAATCTTTACTACATCTCACTTCACAATCTTCACTACATCTCACTTCACAATCTTCACTACATCCCACTTCACAATCTTCACTACATCTCACTTCACAATCTTCACCACATCTCACTTCACACTCTTCACTACATTTCACTTCACAATCTTCACTACATCTCACTTCACAGTCTTCACTACATCTCACTTCACATTTTTCACAACATCTCACTTCACAATCTTCACTACATCTCACTTCACAATCTTCACTACATCTCACTTCAAAATCTTTACTACATCTCACTTCACAATCTTCACTACATCTCACTTCACAATCTTCACTACATCTCACTTCACAATCTTTACCATATCTCACTTCACAATCTTCACTACATCTCACTTCACAATCTTCACTACATCTCACTTCACAATCTTCACTACATCTCACTTCACAATCTTCACGACATCTCACTTCACAATCTTCACGACATCTCACTTCATAATCTTCACTACATCTTACTTCACAATCTTCACTACATCTCACTTCACAATCTTCACTACATCTCACTTCACAATCTTCATTACATCTCACTTCACAATCTTCACTACATCTCACTTCACAATCTTCACTACATCTCACTTCACAATCTTCACCACATCTGACTTCACAATCTTCACTACATCTCACTTCACAATCTTCACTAACACCATCCTTCATCACTACATATAACATCCATCATCACTACTTATAACACCATCCATCATCATCACTACATATAATACTATCCATCATCACTACATATAATACGATCCATCATCACTACATATAACACCATCCACCATCACTACATATAGAACCATCCATCACGACATATAACACCATCCGACATCATTACATATAACACCAACCATCATCACTACATATAACATCATCCATCATCACTACATATAACTCCATCCATCATCACTACATATAACACCATCCATCATCACTACATATAAAACCAACCTATCATCACTACATATAACATCATCCATCATCACTACATATAACACCATCCATCACTACATATAGAACCATCCTATCATCACTACATATAATATCATCCATCATCACTACATATAACACCATCCAACATCACTACATATAACACCACCCATCATCACTACATATAACATCATCCATCATCACTACATATAACTCTATCCATCATCACTACATATAACACCATCCAGCATCACTACATATAACACCAACCATCATCACTACATATAACATCATGCATCATCAATATATATATATAACATCATCCATCATCACTACATATAACTCTATCCATCATCACTACATATAACACCATCCAGCATCACTACATATAACACCATCCATCATTACTACAATATAACGCCATCCTTCATCACTACATATAACACCATCCATCATCACTACATATTATAACACCATCCATCATCTTTACAAACACCATCCCTCTTTACTATAGTGATAAACAGAGCTTTATTTTGTTGTCAATTTCTTTAAATTCCAACCTTATTAAACCGTAATTCTTTCTGTATGGTCAAATTTTGATTTGACCTCAGTGAGAGAGCTGTTAGTGTCAGTACATCACAATGGTGTTCCGACGCACTGTATCGAAGGTGACTAAGGTGGAGGTGAAGCCTTGCCAGATGAAGGAGAAGGGCCCCCGATCTAACAAACTGCAGACCACAAAACACACTAAGACCCAAAACAACAAGACCCAAAACAACAAGAAGAAGAAGGAAACTACCACTTTCTGCCGTGTACAAAAGGACCAGTACCTGCCATGGGGAGACTACATCTTCACCGGGAAAAAGACACAAAAGAAGCGCTGAACCTACGCTTCTGATATTTAAAAATACTGTAATAAAAAACATATTAATTGATTTTGTTTGTATTATTTATGCTTTTTTTTATTTTCATCTGTAAACGTGCTGTTTTGGGAGTATATTTTGAGTTACATAATATTTAGGTACAGCAGTTTATTTCACTGTATCTACTTGTTTACCAAGTAACTGGACTTTACAGTCTCCGATCGGGATTCTCAAAACAAATATTTGGCATCGAACTCCGTAAGTGAGCACGTAATCTAGCCTGTAACTTACAGGACCTCAACACGATCAACCTGGATATAGTAGTCGCTATTTCCGGATTGCATGAAAAAAAATTAATAATATATGTTTTAATAATGCTTGTTAGACTTGTTTTATCATAGAATAATGAAGAAAATGTTTTGTACATCAACATACTAAAATACAATATTAGTTTTTTTTTACGACAAGAAGAGGCTTGGCTGTTCTATTTCTCGCTTTATGGAAGAGATGCAGCTTTTGTCTTCTTACAACTTTTCAAGTAATTTGTACCAAAATAGAAGATTTTTATTGTCCACATTTAGGGTATATATTTTTTTATGACTGAATAAACTTGCAGATAGACCTTATTAATGTGGTATAGCTGTAAATATCCTTCAGTAATGAAATCCAAATATGAGGTCAAGTGAACATTTTTGCTTAGACTCCGCCTTTGTTAGGACCAAGTTATAACAAGTTATTCTGCCAAGTATCCAATAAGTACCCATGACTCAGAGTTAAATAATACCTAACCTAATCTAAGTTCATCAAACTTAATAAAAAAAGTGGGGCAAAAAATAAGTGGTAAAGAAATTTTTTTCTCAGAAAAAGAATTATATTCAGAGGTTTTTTATCCGATACCTTCAGTCGTGATTATTTTGATGCAAAATTAGTAAAATGTATTTAACCCTAACACTACCTCACCTTACCTAATCTTACCTTACCTTATCTAACCTAACCTAATGTTACCTAACCTAACCAAGCCGCAACGCTCATGACACAATTGAGTTCTCTAGAAAGTTTTAATTTCATTTTCTTTTTTTAAAAATACATTTGCAGAGACAACAAACTTTTGATAATTATTTCTCCAACATATCTATAAATCTGTTGATGATATATAAATTTAGGATAGGTTAGGTTTGGTGTGATTAGGATAGGTTAGGCTAGTTTAGGATAGTCTAAGTTAGCTTAGGAAAGGCTAAGTTAGGTTACGATACACTAGGTTAGGTTTTAATCTGCATGATATTTTTACTGAACTTTTAAACGATGTTATAATCCTGGCAGCAGGGTATCGATCACGAAAATAACACTTTGGTAGTTATAACATTTGATAAAGTTTATTATTACTGTAACATGAAAACAAATCACTATAGCTGTACTTATCAATCCAGTATTAAATCTGTATTATCTTTGACCATCGCTCATTGGCCAGCTTATCTCTGCACTGTTCTCTGATATAATAAAGTATTGGTGAATGGGAATATTTATCATTTGTGAGTCACTTACTATAAAGGAAACTGTAACGGATTCTATGGACAGTTGGGAATATTTTCACGGAATAAGTCGGAGTAACTCCCCTCTTGCCCAAAAGCGATCCAAGGAGTTAATTCACAGAGCGAAAATCTAGACGAGTCTTCCTTGTTTGTTTTAGGTCATAACAACGAAAAGTTTAATAATGTTTATTACAATGATTCAGGTTTTACTGTAATTCTTCTTTTTTATATTTTTAGTATTTTGTAGATTTTTTTCACCCAGTTCATTTCTTGTTTAGATTCATTATTGCAATTATTTTTATTACAGAGTTGAATTAAAAGTTTATATCTAAGTATTTTACAGCTTCACAAATACTTTTATAAAATGTTGATACACACAGTGGACAGTTTTTAGTTCTTTCTTGTAATACCTCAGTATTACTCTGTTAAATTCTTACCATTTACACCTGACCATTTATTTATTTATTTTACAAATTGTTTAAAGAGAGAACATCACCAGCAGGATACAGATGATGAAGTAAATAGAAGTTTGTAACCTAACCCTACCCCCCACTGCTACCCCTCCCTCTTGTCCCACATTCTTACTCGTCACTCCTACCCCTTACTCCTACCCCTTACTCCCACCCCTTAATCCCACCCCTTATTCCCACCCCTTATTCCCACCCCTTGCTCCCACCCCTTCCTTCTACCCCTTACTTCTACCCCTTACTCCTACCCCTTACTTCTACCCCTTACTTCTACCCCTTACTCCTACCACTTACTCCTACCACTTACTCATACCCCTTACTCCCACCCCTTGCTTCCACCCCTTGCTTCCACCCTCTTACTCGTACCCCTTGCTCCCAACCCTTACTCCTACCCCTTACTGCCACCCCTTACTGCCACCCCTTACTCCCACCCCTTACTCCTACCCCTTACTCCGACCCCTTAATCCCACCCCTTAATCCCTAACTCTTTACTCCACACCTCATCCTAACTCATCTCAACTCTTACTCCCACTCATCTCAACCCCTTACTCTGACCCCTTACTCCCCACCCTGACTCCCACCCTACTCCCACGCCTCATCTCACCCCACTCCCACCCCTTACTCCCACCCTTACTCCCACCCCTTACTCCCACCCCTTACTCCCACCCTTACTCCCACCCCTTACTCCCACGCCTTACTCCCACGCCTTACTCCCACCCCTTACTCCCACCCCTTACTCCCACCCCTTACTCCCACCCCTTACTCCCACGCCCTACTCCCACGCCTTACTCCCACGCCTTACTCCCACCCCTTACTCCCACCTTACTCCCAATCTCATTCTAATCTCTTACTCCCAACTTCCATACTCCCACCCCTTACTCCCACGCCCCACTCCCACGCCTTGATCTCACGCCTTACTCCCACCCCTTACTCCCCCACCTCCATCTCAATTCCTTACTCCCACCCATTACTCCCATCCCTTACTCCCACCCCTTACTCCCACCCCTTACTCCTACCCCTTACTCCCACCCCTTACTCCCACCCTTACTCCCACGCCTTACTCCCACCCCTTACTCCCACCCCTTACTCCCACCCCTTACTCCCACGCCTTACTCCCACCCTTCACTCCTACCCTTCGCTTCTACCCCCACTGTTACCCCCCACTACGCTGGTAATTGAAGACATCATACATTTGTTCACTTAGACACCACTTATTATTCAGGACCTAATGGCTATAATATCAGAGTCATTATTCTTAACTCAACTTTATATATATATCAATTGTCAAAACCTTCACCACAAGAAAGAAAAGAACAGTCGGGTATGGCAGAAAATGTAATAAACGAACATGGAGTAAGACATCAAGCTCCATATTGTAAACAAGATCATCGTCATTGTTTATTTATTGCGAGGAAAAATATTGTTCGCAATATAATTATAAAAACCTTCTGTAATTTATTCTCTTCATTACACTAAAAGGTAATGAAGTATATAAAGAAAATAGTTTATAAATTACTAAAATAAAAATACGTATAAAAAAGTAAAATAACATCTATTGATGGAATAGAAAAGAATTATATCGTAAGTGGGTAAAAGATTTCTTGGGTAGGTTTTAGAATTCAATAACTGTTTTCTGCATTACACCGATGGTTCCAAGTCAGAAATTATCCTTAAGTTTTGTGAATCAGTATTTACAGTTTTTCTTAAAGGGTGACTTAAGTTACGGTCACACGATCCCTTTGATGAGCAATTAATTTGGAGCAAGAAATTACGAGTAATTTCTTCCAAATGTGGTCACACGAGTGGCTCTTGGTTCAGTTACTACAGCAAGAAAAAAAGTTAACGCCGCTGTGCGAGTAGAAGGGAGACGGAACATCACAATAACAATGCAGACGACGCAGCAGCTATCCTTGGTATTATTGTTATTATTAAAAAGAAATGAGAGAAAGCGAAGAAAAACTATTGGGGACTCATAAGTGGCTGGCGAGGAGGAGGAACGAGTGTTTAATATAGACTGGTTCAACTATCGTAGTTACAGTAGGGAGGGTTGTTAGTGTGTGGAGAATGACCGGCTGTATGGGCTTGTGTTTTGTAAACAAACACGCCAAAACACCACCCAAATAATAAACTCAGTGTGTCGTAAAAAACTGTTTGTGCATTTTATACATAATGTTATTGATCTATGTTATATATAGCCAAGGTAAATACTCGATAAATAAGCTTCGTGTCATTAAATATGGTATTAACTGGGTTTTGAACCGATAATCTTGCTCGAAATAGTCAAGAAATTGACTATCACGATTGTCAATAAAAATGCTTCAAAAACTTGCTCGAATTTCTCGAAAATTGCTCGAAATAACTTTCTGGCAAGAAATTCCTAAAAAAAAATGCGCCCATGTGACCAGTGCTTTAAGAATTGTATGATATCCTCATGGCAATGGAAACACACACACACACACACAGTCACACACTCACCATGCACAATCACACACACCCATACACACACCGTACATGCACAAACCATACACACACATACACACACACAAACACACACACACACACCATACATACACACACCATACACATACACACACCATACACACATACACACACACACACACACACACCATGCACACACCATACAAACAAACAAACACACACCATATACACACACACACACACACACAATGCACACACACACACCATGCACACTCACACACACACACACCATGCACACTCACACCATGCACACACACACACTAATTGTTTTAATTTAGTTCTTGGAACTCTTAAGTGGCAGCGCTTGATGTAAACACTTCTTGGCATTTTCTTTTTATCTAGTAGCAGGTATACACACAGATGTAATATGAGAAAATAAATTATGAATTCTGTCCAGGGAAGTGTTGTGAATATGACCTTGAGATAACACTTGTGTTAAGTGTGAATTTCCCTGTCTAGTGATATGTCCAACTACTACTCTGGGCCGCGAGACAGTGGTAGTGATTACAGATTGCCCACGAGGGGGCTAGTTTATTGGGCACCCCCTTACATCCTGTGCAAGGTGAAGCGCAGAAGCATTTACAGTGCCCAACTGGGAAGCATGCGGAGTTCATGCTTGCCTTTATGACTCATGCATTAAGGGCGTAAAAGGCCTGAAGGGTCATGGGTTTTGTCAGCAAGTTACATAAAGTGACAATGATGAGTGTGTGGGGGGAAAATTCCTGGTACAATTTATCTGTTTATGGCAAAGTGTGGCAGGTCCCTATTAATGTGAGCGGTGTTTACTGAATCAGCTGACCCTGGCTCGACCTTTTGAGAGACGCAAGCCAAGTGATCTAAGAGTCGTGAATAACATGGTGAATTACTTGGTGTTATTCATTTGGGTGAATATTTGTATAAATCAAAGGTGCTGTCACACACACACACACACACCACACGTGGCACACCACCAACACACAGTTTCTGAGAAGGAGTTTGAGATTGTATTTAACGAAGTCTTAACTGGGAAAATGTTGTATGGCTTTTGTTATGGGGTAAGTTCTGGCGTGAACATTAAGACTATTTTCATAATTTTTGTAACTAATATTTTTATCTGCCTGGTACAATTATTTATTAATTTGTATTGTAAGTTATGTCTTGATAGTCGATGTAATGTAACAATTTATTTTTTGTGTTAATGTTCATATAGATTGGTTCAGTGTTGCGGCTCTGACTCGTCAACGATGTTAATAAGCTCTTGAGTACATACTGCTGGTGAAACTATGTTATATTAACAACACGACAGACAAGTACTATAATACCTTAACATTTAACAATAATTCAGCCTTAATTTAATTTTTTCACCAACTTAAGACACATAACCCAGAAGGAAGTAAGACGGGCAACATAACGCGGGATATCGTGGCTTCACTAAGTGCAAATTATGGAACTTGAGGTAACACATTATGGGAAAATGCGAGCCCTGCTAAGTGGTTCTCCTCAACATGGACGCAAACATCAGATGGACAAAGAAACAGAAGAACCCTCGGATATACATTCATTTATTCTACAAAAAAGTTACGTAAACGAGCGTTAAATACGTTTAAGTAATCACAGTTTACGAAGCTGAAGTCGAGATATTAGAAGATGAAGAAGACTTTAGCATATCAGTATACCCCACGACCGGCGCCAGGATGTTAAGTGTGCCATCAGGGTATATTAGCGCTGAGAGACGGGTGCTATCGTGGTATATTAGCATACCTTCACCCTGAATGGTATATCAAAAAGTACAGGATTTACTTCACAGATATTTAGTTATATCTATCGGTATATTATATAAATTATATCAATATATCTGTGTATACCAAATATGGCATCAGAGTATATCACCGTTTGCCATCATATTCTCTAAATAACCTCAAAGTATACCCCCGAATGTTTAATATCATACACTATAAATGACACTGTAGTATGTTAGTATATAATCAGGGTATAACATAAATAATATCAGCATTGTTTAGAATATCATATATATTAAGCGTGAGGAATGGATGTATATGATTCAATATATCACAGTTACATAAAGCGGTATGTCAGCTCATCAGCATATCACTAGAATGACATCAGAGTATAGGACACTATACTCCAATAAATACTGTCAGGTATCTAAGTATATCAGGGTAATCACTGAGAAGTGTCAGAACATATCAGCATATTCCTTGACTGGCAACAAAGCATATCAACATACTCAAAGTATAATCAATGTCTCCGGAATAAACAAGCCAGTGACAGCAGCATATATTTCTGAAAATCAGCTGTGAAATATGTTCAGAACAGCCCAAAGTATACTATAATACTAAGCAACATTTGAAATATACCAGTATACTTCTTAACAGTCAGGGAAAAAATCATTATACAGATTAGTGTCCTCGAAGCAGATCAACTTGTCTCCTGCTTTCTGGGGACCTATTAGTGGCATATCAGTATATCCAAAGAGACACATCGGAGTATATTACCATATATCCCAAGTGCCATGAAGGGATATCAACATACCTGAGTATATTAACTAGCTCTCATAGTCTTCCACTCTCTCTTAGATCCATCAGAATATGTCAGCATATCACCCTATCTTCTGAAGGTCCAGTTTACCTTGTTCCGAAAGTATGTTGAAGCATACTAACAGATCCCCTGAATGCCTTGAGAACATATCAGTATACTTCTAGGTTAATTCATATCATATCAGTATATCCCCTGAATCTAAGGTATAGCTAACCTCATTTCAAATTATTATTAGAGTATGCTAACATATTCCCTTAGAAGCATACTAGCATATCTCTTATGTCATTACAGTCAACCAGTATACGCTCAGAGATAGATGCAAGCATATCAGGGTATATTAGCATACCCTGTAAGAGAGATATGAGCCTAGCTACATAACCAAGTATATCAGCATACCCTATATGCTCTTATAGTACATCAGCACACCCTCTGAGAGACAGAACCATACCAACATATCAGAACATATTAGTATATCCTTTAGAGTGATATGAACATAATGGCATATCAGATGACAAGAGTATATCAGCATAGTCTTTGAGGAGCATATCAGACCAACCTAGCATAAGCTCCTTAAGATAGATGGGAGCATATCTTAAATAGACTGGAACATACCAGAGCATATTAGCATATTAGCATATTAGCAAGGTGAGGAGGAGGAGGAGGAGGCAGGTGTCCACCGACCAGGTATGCCGATAGTCTGGTGATAATGTGGGTAAAACTGGTGTGTGTGTGTGTGTGTGTGTTCGTTCTCATGTTTATTTCTTGTAAGGTATGTGTCACCTAGCCGGCCATTTTGTTTACATTTTTCGGTCGCTCTAAAATACCATTAAAGCAATATTGAGTATAAACGTTTGGCTCAACTGATGATCTCAAACATGTCCCAACTTTTTTTTGCCTCAACTCCACATTCTGTAACTCATTTAGGTAGATGTCCCTCACTACACATACACTGGACTATGTGTAATATTGCAGCTAATGTGTTATCAAGATATTGCACATTATAAGTTCATGTGTGGTCATTATTATATCAAACGGAGGAATTTTAAAGAGCTATTACACCACCTGTATCATTAGTTGTCGCCAGGTGAAGGAATGTTTAGGTAGATTATATTTTATTTACTGTAATTAAAGTTTCAATACCTAAGACGTTCCACTATAAGAGTCTTTCAACCTCAGGTAAGGTCTAAAGACTTTCTACTCTAGGTCTTACACCCTGGAGTAGCTGTATTGTCCACATAGGTAATTACTCCACAAGGAGCTACAAGTTACACCTTGATGTAATACTTCATTTATTGCCAAACTTTATAGGGAAATATTTTTTCACAAAGAATTTCAAGTTACAATTTCACATAACAAGTCACATTACAAACGTTCCTTCGGCTTACAGTTAAACTTGGCAATGTCAAGATATTTTTTTCACTGCAGAGGAAAGTATGCGTCATCATCACCACACACACACACACAAAGACAAAACTCCTGTATCCAGATTCTCAAAAGTTTATAAATTAAATTCTTCCCTAAAATTAAACAGACAATACATCTATTTATCATAGAGTATGTGAACAATATCGACGCCATATTGGTTACCATCTTTGAGTTATATAATTAGTTAGCTTCATAGTGTTAATTATTTAGTTAAAAAGGAAAAATAATCTACTAGTGTGTGTTGTGACCAAAATATATCAACATTGTATTTACTTTCTCCTCCAGGGGGCACTAAGTCTAGAAAAATGACACAATTGACATCTACATAAATTGACTGATCAAGGGCAGATATTGGCTACCTTTTGTGTTACTTTGAGGTCGTAAGAACACACAGAGCTGCTCTTAAGGATGTTTACCACAATACACCTCAACCAGTTTCTCATTCACTAAGGTCAAACAATTAAATCTGTCTACAAGATACACTGCAATTTTATTAGAATACAATAATCAATTACTGTATTATTGTATTGGAGGTTAGTCAGTCTAGTACAGATGCCCTCAAGCCACGGCGTAAACAAAAGGCATTCAACATCTGCCTTGCTGGACGGAGTGACCAGACGCAAGTCCCTCTCTCCTGCTCCTGAGTAAGGCAAGGAAGGCCTCACCTGGACCAAAATTGTTAAGAGATGATGGTATATTAATCCTCCAGCTTATTTCAACTAATGATTAACCTAACGCTACTTGGGAAGTTAAGTTAGGTTAGGTTAGGTTAGGGTAGGGTAGGGTAGGGTAGGTAGGGTAGGGTAGGGTAGGTCAGGTCAGGTCAGGTCAGGCAGTGCCAGTGTAGTTAATCTTGAGGTTAAATAAACTAGAGGCTAATCTTCACATGAGCCAGTAAGACACTTTGACGGAGGCGGTTACGTACAACAGGAAAGCTCTGATAACATATAATGTACAGTATATACCGTTTAAGTTGCGCCAGCAGCTCTATACACCACTTATTGACTTACTCATTCACTGTCGTAGAAATATTTACTTCTCTAACAGTTTTCTATATGGTTCCCAGTCATTATAATACGACCTTGTAAAATCAAATGATCTAAATTAAACTAAACTTATCCAAATTAAACTTATTAGCTAACAAATCCTTCTAAAACACGATATATGCAAATCAAAAGTTCTAAATTCAACTTAACTTATCGTAATATAACTATTATAACTAAACCATTTTAATTAAACCTAACCTAAATACCTCAAGTGCCACAAACAGAAGGAAAAAACACCTTTAATATTATCGTGTAGGAGGCCCCTGTAACCCACTAACTCCAGGTAATGCATCTATATCAATCTAC
>NW_024712181.1:0-16304 GCF_018991925.1 Homarus americanus | reverse complement strand
CCCACCACTGACCTACACCTACAGTAACCCACCACTGACCTACACCTACAGTAACCCACCACTGACCTGCACCTACAGTAACCCACCACTGACCTGCACCTACAGTAACCCACCACTGACCTGCACGTACAGAAACCCACCACGGACCTACACCTACAGTAACCCACCACTGACCTGCACCTACAGTAGCCTCAAGACCCACCACTGACCTGCACCTACAGTAGCCTCGGGACCCACCACTGACCTGCACCTACAGTAGCCTCGAGACCCACCACTAACCTGCACCTACAGTAGCCTCGTGACCCACCACTGACCTGCACCTACAGTAGCCTCGAGACCCACCACTGACCAGCACCTACAGTAGCCTCGAGAGCCACCACTGACCTGCACCTACAGTAGCCTCGAGACCCACCACTGACCTGCACCTACAGTAGCCTCGAGACCCACCACTGACCTGCACCTACAGTAATCTCGAGACCCACCACTGACCTGCATCTACAGTAGTCTCGAGACCCACCACTGTCCTGCACCTACAGTGTACAATCTTTGTTCTGGAAACTTAAAGATTTACACAAATCAAACTCTACTTACAGCCCAATTAGTGATACACTTTTGGCGGGTAATGATGGTCAGTAATATAATTCGTTGTGTTAAGAACAAGAGTGTTGAGTGTGTGGGTGCGTGTTCACATAATCAGAAGGAAGTAGTTGGCTTTGCTCGACTCACTGTTAGCCCCTGGCATGACTTATCACCTGAACTCTGGCGGGAGGATACAGCCAAGTGTTGTGAGTCAGATCCGTGAATTAGAGAGAGGTGGGGACTTAGTGGCGGCCTCGGGAGACACTAGTGACCGCCTCACTCTAGTTGGCCTCAGTGACTCGCTGGCTCATATCTCTTACCTAAATCCTCTTTTCTTCTTCCTCATACTTCTAAATTTATTATTATCTTCAGGTAACTTACGGGTAAGAATTAAAATGAATATTAAGTAAGAGCTGTGTGTTACTCTGAGACATTTTGCGGTCGTCTTTAAGGGCAGGTCCTCGGTGGCTGTCACATTAGGGTGTGTCATAGGAGGGAAGATCAGCTAAAACTAATGGCCCATCACTTTTTTTGGTAGATTTTAGTGTATATAAACAGAAAATAATTTCAGTTTCAATATTTTGCAACCTTTTGCTAGGTAAATTTCAGCGTGAAATTTATCGAAAATCTAACGTACAGCTGCATTAGTGCATTACAATTAAATAGTGAACATTGCTTTCTGACTTCATTCTTTAACAACCCAACTAACAATATTTTTTCTGTTTCAGATTCTGATGCATTTATAAGTTGATAATATTTGCGATGACAAGCCAGTCAGGACGAAAAACCAAAAAATCCAGCCATCTCAGTCACTATCTTGCCTGGGGAGAGAGCTCCTGAAGTCTGAGTTGCCTACATTGAGAGATGCTTTGAGATACGGTGTTTTAATCAGGCAAATCAGTGAAAAGAACCAAAGAACTTACACAAACAAAGACATTGCCAGTGATATAACCAAAGCTGTCTTGGCACAGTACACTCTGGCTAACGCTCAGTTCAAGCTTCCAGTCATAACAAGTCAGAAGAAGATTAGTGAGAGACTGCTAGCCAGTTGGGAAAAGGCAAGAGATATCTCTTGGGGGAGAGGAAACTTGTAGTTATAATAGCTTAAGCAAGCAACTGACCGAAGTTATTGGACATAATTACTTGCAAGTGCCCAATTGTTCTCTGTCCTGAGTTTGGATGATCGTGACTGTAAACTGGAGGCCCACATCTCCTGTATTTGCAAGCGGAACTGGGGCACTTTGATCGAACTCAGTATCACAAAGCGTCAGAGAGAAAGAAGACTGGCAGTATAGGGGCCTTTAAGATTTCTAGCCAAGATATTCCGGAGTCCAAGAGACAGGAGGCTGCCACAGAGAGACAGAAGAGGAGAAGAGTTGCCGAGGAAAAGAGACTTGAGAAGGCCCAGGGTGAGGTAAAAAAGGCCGATGATTGGAGTCAAGCTGATTCAGAGTTTAATGACTTCCCCATGGCTGATCCGAGTGCTGACCAGGAGAATGGTGACTTTGTCCCTAACCCAGAAAATAATGATCCCAAACCTTCCAGGCATAAGATTCGAAATGGGAAAGATATCCTGAGCATAGCTCTGGCCAGCATGTGACACCACACTGGTCTCAGAGAAACTGCAGAGATAGCAACAGCTGCCTGGATTGACGGTGGTTTGATAACACCTGATGATGTTCACCTGGTGATAGATCATAACAAAGTAAGGAGAGCTCAGGAGAAACTTGTCAGTAACCTAGAAGAGGAGTTTGATAAGGGGATAAGAGAAAATGGAATCAATTGTTTGTTCTTTGATGGGAGAAGGGATGACACTAAAGTGTTCATGAAAATTGGAGATTCTAACAAGTTGTTCCCTGCCATGGTGAAGGAGGAACACTACTCCTGCTGCAGTGAACCAGGAGGGAAGAATTTGTGGCATTTCACTCCAGAGAAAGATGACATCAGGAAACCAGCTGAGATAGTGGCAGATAACATTGTGAACTGGCTCAGAGAGAGGAACGTAGACCAGACCCTGCAGGCCATTGGAGGGGACAGCACCAACACGAACACAGGGTGGCAAGGGGGGGACAGACAGTGGATAGAGCGGAAGATTGGGAGGAAGCTGGTCTGGATTGTTTGTGACCTCCACACCAACGAGTTGCCACTCAGACATCTGATCCAGGAGCTGGATGGCAAGACTCTTTCAAATAACAGATGGTCTGGTGCTCTTGGCAAGCTGCTGGACTCTGCCACTGAGTTAGAAATAAATCCGAGCTTTGAAAAAAACACAGTTGGCCCTCCACTCGTTGAGCTTGCACATACTGTGATTGACGACCTGAGTGCTTACCAGTACTATGGTTACATGATTTGTAGTGCCATCAAAACTGGGGTCATGCCTGATAGACTTGCTTACCTGCAGATAGGTCGAGTCTCACATTCTAGGTGGCTCACAACGGCTCTCCGGTTCTGCAGAATTTGGGTCGCTCATCATAAACTGAAAGGGAACCAGCTTCACAACCTTAGACTTATTGTCCAATTCATCGTGAGTGTCTACTTGCCAAATTGGTTCAACACTAAGGTCAAGTCATCGTTCTCCGAAGGTCCGAGGCATGTTCTCTTCCAGCTTGTGCTCCTGAGGAGTCAGCCAAGGAAGGTTGTTCAGATTGTGGAGCAGACTGTGAGGAGATCTTCCTGGTATACTCATCCCGAGGCAGTTCTGCAGACAATGCTCTGCAGTAAGGATGAGGAGGAGAGAAGAGTGGCAGTCAAAAAGATCTTTGATATCAGACTTATGAGAGGATCTGGGCATGACGAATCAGTTGGTGACGATTCCTTCAGGGCCAGGAAGACTCCTGAAGTCAATCTAGGTGCCAAGACCCTCACTGATCTCATAGATCTGGATAACATCCAGGCTGGCAGTGAGCCCTGCAGCCTCACCAATGATCAAGTCAGAGCTTTCCTGGACAACCCCATGCATGTACCTGCCTGGCCCTCGCACACCCAGAGTATAGAGCGTTGTGTACAGCAAATGAGCGAGGCCAGCAGTCACGTGTACAGCCAGGAGAGGAGGGAAGGCTACATCCGAGCTCAGGTGGTCAGCAGGGAGGTGATGAGTAGAAACTGAATCAAGAAAGACATGTTCTCTATGGTGTGCAGCAACACCGAGTCGTAGTAGTAAAACCGGTTTTTGTATTTGATGATTTTGTTTTCTAACGGAATATTAAATTTAATAAATGTGTCAAGATCATTCGCTTCACTATTCTGGATCATTTTCATCCTAATAAATTAACCTGATACATTTACTTTACTTTAAATAAGCTATTTAGTGGTGTTGGTAAAAGGGTGGGAATACTGAATTTTCATAAGATTTCAAGTTAAAATTTACCTAGCAAAAAATGAAAACTTTTCAAATCTGAAGATATCACATGATTCTGCACATAGATCTACATCATTAATACCATGGGCCGATTTTTCAAACTCCAAAAAAAAAAAATTCGCCTCCGTATGACACACCCTAATGCACAGGCCAACTGGCCTATTGCAGACTCCTTATTTTCTTATGTTCTTATGTTCTTAAATCCTCAACATAAAAGACAAATTCACCTCCATGTGTTAAAATCTTACTACTCTACATTACCGTCACCACTATACCAAACCTGTGTAATATTAACACACTAATACACTATTAAGACATCACCAAATCCATCAATAAACAGTACATCTTCCTTTACACTTGATTAGAAAGCAAAACAGGAAAATATGCCCAGAATCTCAATTTCATTCACTAACATTACGAAAAGTTACAAGAGTTAAGAGTCAAAGCAAGATATGTGCTGTACGCAATGTTGATGTTATTTTGTTCGCCATCATTGTGTCCTAAAGTTAATCTGTTTTGTGAAGTATATCCTCGGACTTGGGAACAAATCATCATGTGTACCTTTGAGTATTAAGGTCTTGATCCATTTCCTTGATGTCTACCGTTTGGAACAGGTAACACCACCACAATTGTTTTAACCAAGACGAAAACGGACGAAAAAAAAAGTTTCTACAAATATCAAGTATTAATTTTCTCTCTTTACAGGATCTAATACTCTTGGAAATGTGTTTAAATTAATCTGATTTGTTTTCATTTATTGTCGATCCTTTATAAGAGGACTCGTGGATCCCCGAGCCTATCCGGCCATTTTGTTTAAATTTTTCGGTCGCTCTAAAATACCATTAAAACAATATTGAGTATAAACGTTTGGCTCAACTGATGATTTCAAACATGTCCCAACATTTTTTGCCTCAACTCCACATTCTGTAACTCATTTAGGTAGATGTCCCTCACTACACATACACTGGACTATGTGTAATGTTGCAGCTAATGTGTTATCAAGATATTGCACATTATAAGTTCATGTGTGGTCATTATCATATCAAACGGAGGAATTTTAAAGAGCTATTACACCACCTGTATCATTAGTTGTCGCCAGGTGAAGGAATGTTTAGGTAGATTATATTTTATTTACTGTAATTACAGTTTCAATACCTAAGACGTTCCACTATAAGAGTCTTTCAACCTCAGGTAAGGTCTAAAGACTTTCTACTCTAGGTCTTACACCCTGGAGTAGCTGTATCGTCCACATAGGTAATTACTCCACAAGGAACTACAAGTTACACCTTAATGTAATACTTCATTTACTGCCAAACTTTATGGGGAAATATTTTTCACAAAGAATTTCAAGTTACAATTTCACATAATAAGTCACATTACAAACGTTCCTTCGGCTTGCAGTTAAACTTTGCAATGTCAAGATATTTTTTTCACTGCAGAGGAAAGTATCCGTCAGCATCATCACCACACACACACAAACACACACACACACACACACACACAAAGACAAAACTCCTGTATCCAGATTCTCAAAAGTTTATAAATTAAATTCTTCCCTAAAATTAAACAGACAATACATCTATTAATCATAGAGTATGTGAACAATATCGACGCCATATTGGTTACCATCTTTGAGTCATATAATTAGTTAGCTACATAGTGTTAATTATTTAGCTAAATAGGAAAAAATAATCTACTAGCGTGTGTTGTGACCAAAATAAATCAACATTGTATTTACTTTCTCCTCCAGGGGGCACTAAGTCTAGAAAAATGACACAATTGACATCTACATAAAGTGACTGACCAAGGGTAGATATTGGTTACCTTTTGTGTTACTTTCAGGTCGTAAAAACACACAGAGCTGCTCTTAAGGATGTTTACCACAATACACCTCAGCCAGTTTCTCATTCACTAAGGTCAAACAATAAATCTGGTTCACAAGATACACCGTAAATTTTATTAGAATACAATAATCAATTACTGTATTATTGTATTATGGCGAATAGTCTTATGGTGTTAAGATGTGTTCTTAAGCCACGATGGTAAACAAAAGGTATTCAATATCTGCCTTGGTTGACGATGATCTGTAGAAGTTAGCAAGTCCTCCTCCTCCTGCTCTCGAGTAAGGTAAGGAAGGCCTCACCTGACCAAAATTGTTAATTAAGATAGATTACCTGAAGATTAACCTCCCAGCTTATTTCAACTAATGATTAACCTAACGCTACCTGGGAAGTTAAGTTAGGTTAGATTAAGTTAAGTTAGATTAGGTTAGGTTAGGGTAGGGTAGGTCAGGTCAGGTCAGGTCAGGCAGTGCCAGTGTAGTTAATCTTGAGGTTAAATAAACTAGAGGCTAATCTTCACATGAGCCACTAAGACACTTTGACGGAGGCGGTTACGTACAACAGGAAAGCTCTGATAACATATAATGTACAGTATATACCGTTTAAGTTGCGTCAGCAGCTCTATACACCACTTATTGACTTACCCATTCACTGCCGTAGAAATATTTACTTTTCTAACAGGTTTCTATATGGTTCCCAGTCATTATAATACGACCTTGTAAAATCAAATGATCTAAATTAAACTAAACTTATCCAAATTAAACTTATTAGCTAACAAATCCTTCTAAAACACGATATATGCAAATAAAAAGTTCTAAATTCAACTTAACTTATCGTAATATAACTATTATAACTAAACCATTTTAATTAAACCTAACCTAAACACCTCAAGTGCCACAAACAGAAGGAAAAAACACCTTTAATATTATCGTGTAAGAGGCCCCTGTAACCCACTAACTCCAGGTAATACATCTATATCAATCTACCTGCGTCGGAAGCTCTATACGTGACTATGATCGTTACCCACTGCTGGAGAACATTTGTACTTCTATAATTACCCCGGAGAAACAATGCACCAATTTACGATTTATTTATTTTATTTTTCATTTATTTTTTATTCTTGGTCCATTCTGTAAACACCGCCCGCTTGTGAGTCCCGTCAGCCATTTTGTTCTAACTTTCGGGGATTCTAAATAAACTATAAATAAATAAATAAATAAAACAAGCATCTTTTGTTTTTCTAACCCATGAGCTGTGGGTCTTCACTATATACTTCAACATTACTGTAAACTAAGGCTAGAGAGGGTGTGTACAGTACTAGTGGAGCCAAGACGAGAAGGTATTTCAAATCCCTAAAGGGTTTTACAAGTGGAGAGTCTTACAAGTGGAGGGTCTTACAGGTGGAGAGTCTTACAAGTGGAGGGTCTTACAGGTGGAGGATTTTAATAAGGATAAATACAGCAAGTCTTACAGTTGAATCAGCCAAGTCGAGGAAAACTCTTAAGAGTCATGTAACTTCTACCTGGTGTTACCTGTAACCAAGCTAAGGTATATGTAAGAAGAATATTATCTCGTTACTATCCATTCCTCTTCCACTATCCTGCGAGGTGGTGTATTAATAGGCACAGATACTCATGATAAAGAAGGAATAATGAGAAAGACGCAAGATACCTATAAAATGCGACAGAATATACCCACACATCCGTAATCCTAACCCATCCCAACCCAACCCAACCCTATCCTACCCCCAGCTTCACCACAGTACACAAAGTCATTTTTGGTATCAGAGTGACGCATAAACACCCTGTATCGCCTAAGACACATTTGAATCGGATGGTTCGTTGACGGTTTTATTTCTTCGGTATAAACCAGTGAAGCAATTAGTTCGTGGGAACAGTGAGTCAAAATACTTCACAGCAGCTTCGTTTACGACCTCCAGCTGATATTTACTTCTGTTGTCTATATCAATCACATTTTATAATGAAAACAAAAATATGGTTAGTTACTTAAAATGAAAAAAAATCATACTTAGATACTTAAGAGTGAGGAAAAAAGATACTTAAGATACTTAAAAATAAAAACACTCTTTGATACTTAAATTAGGACAAAATAAACGGACATAAAGATTTAACTATGAGCGGTGGATATTACGACATGTACCGGCTATCAATACAGAGGCGCTATTTAGCCGTGAAGTTCTCTCAGAAACACAAGACAATATGTGGTCACGTAAAAATTTCAGGTTAATTTTTAACACCATCTGTCATTTTAAACCTTGGCACCTGTAGATTAAGAAAATATATGGTGATATTTTTTCTGATGGGATAAAGGTCGTATTTGTCCAGAGAAGTAAGAGAGGAAAAAAATCACTTGAGAGGCACGACGCACAGAGTGTCTAAGGTGATAAAGGATCATATACTACCATTTGGGTTTTCAAATTAAGTTCATTACATAAAATATCAAACTCATAAAGATTACAAAAGAACAGAACACCATAAGCTCTCTACAGCTATTGTCAGCCGTCAATATGCTGATGTACAGAAGCTACACAATGTTATTGGTGACTGTAATCCCAGGAAAATGATGCTCTTTTAAACTTGGTAACTGGAGCTGTAATGCCAGAAAATGCCAAATATGACAATCTATGTGCATATGAAGTTGGAAGACAAAATTATGAAAATTTTGTCAAGAAACGTATTGTTGGTCCATTGAGCATCTGGGAAAAGATGTCCAAGGTTAATCTTCTGTCGTGGAAAGCAGCAAATAAGACTTCAACCATCAAATTGCTATCACAAGTTATAGAACTTAAGCAGGACATACAGTATATGCATCACAGAAGGGCAGCACTGTACATATCAAGTCACCAGACACTGATGTGTTTGGCATATTAAAGCAGCCTCAACTTGGAGAAAATGCAAGTACTGTATGATAACAGGAACTGGTGAGCGACGACACATTGGGCAGAGAGCCTTACAGGTTTCCATGCCTTCACAGGATCTGACTGCATTGGAAAATTTGTTGGCAAAGGAAAGAAAGCATGTTGGAGCACTTTGATGAAATCTAACACAAAAGTCCTAGATGCATTCAAGATGCTGAGTAGACCAAATGCCTCCAGCAGACATGTATATTGGTCTAGAGGAATTTGTATTTAAGCTCTACTGTCCACGAATGACTTTCACTAAACTGTCAAAACTTAGATGGCATCTCTTCAAGAAAACGCAGGCAGAAGCTGGAGAACTACCAGCGACTGCAGCAACTCTAAAGTATCATATATTGAGAGGAAGGTATCAAGCTCTTCTGTGGTCTTGTGATGCAGACAGTGAAATGATTTCACAATTAGAGCATGGCTGGAAGATTGACAATGACTGTTTCATACTAGTAATATCAGACCAACCACCAGCTCCAGAAGCAATCACAGAACTTGTTAAATGTGGATGTGGCGTCAGGAAATGTGGATCATTGTCATGTTCATACAGAAAGAATCAGAAAGAATAGCATGACATGCACCGAGATGTGTAACTGTCAAGCAGATGATGAGAAATGCCTAAACAAGGTGAAGGAATCTGTTGTACACAGAAGACTCTGATGACGAGGAATGAAGCAATGTCGTAAATAATAACTTGTGACTTGTATACACATGATGTATAACACTACAAACTTTTAATAAATATAAAACGGTGGTTCTAAGCTTTTCAGATAATGGTAATATGTATATGTTTAATTTCCAGTATTTGTCTTTAGCAAATAATTTTACTTACTGCAATCTCTTCTTTGCCAGAGACAGGATGGCACATATGAGCAGCCATGTTTGTAACACACTTAAGATATTATAACAGCATTCATAATATATTATGTTAAATTGTAATCATATAATACTACATGTTCATAGGTTATTAGTCATGTTTTAAGTTAATTAGGACTTAATGGTAATACATCTGTGGTTCATTACGCCGCTCTTTAATAAAACTTCTTTAAAGGCATAAAACTTATAATAAACCGTTCAGAAAAAATGACACCACAGTTCCTTAACATAGTTTATAAGGATTATTATAATGTATGGTGTCAAAAATTAACATGAAATTTTTACGGGATTACTTAAGCTCCTACACTAAAACCTGCCGACCTAACCTAACCTTTTTTACCCACCTCTACCTACTTACCTAACCTGACATAATCTAACCTAACCTGAGGTAATCTAACATAACCTGACATAATCTAACCTAACCTGACATAATCTTACCTAACCTGACATAATCTAACCTAACCTGACATAATCTAACCTAACCTGACATAATCTAACCTACCCTGACATAATCTTACCTAACCTGACATAATCTAACCTAACCTGATATAATCTAACCTAACCTGACATAATCTAACCTAACCTGACATAATCTTACCTAACCTGACATAATCTAACCAAACCTGACATAATCTTACCTAACCTGACATAATCTTACCTAACCTGACATAATCTAACCTAACCTGACATAATCTAACCTAACCTGACATAATCTTACCTAACCTGACATAATCTAACCTAACCTCCCCGTCTGACATAAGCTAACCTAATCAAGCCTAACTTTCCCACCTACCGACTGTAACCTATCTACTTATTACCTACCTAATCTAACTTATCCCAACCTGACATAATCTAACCTAACCTATTGAAACTTAACTTAACCACCTACCTCATCTAACACCACTTTGTAATCTCTTTGCGCTACCGCTCACAGGATGAGTATGGGGGGCACAATAAACTAGCCTCTAAGTGGCAAAATTACAAAACTAACCTAACCTAACCCAACCTGCCTTAACCGCTAGGTTAATTTAGGCTAAATATGGTTGATTCATATTATGTTTTGACAGAAATTCCCGACAAAATAACGTATCTATATTGAGAACCACCGCCATGTTGGTTCCACGTTAACAAGACACGGATACACTACAGAATAACCCGCGTTCGTTTAACCTCAATTACTACAGTTTACTTTATAATCTTACATCACAATCTTCACTATATCTCACTTCACAATCTTCACTTCATCTCACTTTACAATCTTCACCACATCTCACTTCACAATCTTCACTACATCTCACTTCACAATCTTTACCACATCTTACTTCACAATCTTCACTACATCTCACTTCACAATCTTCACTATATCTCACTTCACAATCTTCACTACATCTCACTTCACAATCTTCACCACATCTCACTTCACAATCTTCACTACATCTCACTTCATAATCTTCACTACATCTCATTACACAATCTTCACTACATCTCACTTCACAATCTTCATTAAATCTCACTTCACAATCTTCACTACATCTCACTTCACAATCTTCACTACATCCCCACTCCCTGACCCTCTGCTCACCACATCCCACTCACACCCCACTACATCACACTTCCGCCAACTTCTCACTACATCCCACTCACAATCTCTCACCACATCCTCACTCTCACAACTTCCACCACTCACATCCTCCACTCACAACTTCCACTCACATCCCACCCACAATCTTCACCCACATCCCACTCTGGCCAACTTCACTCTCACATCTCACCTCACACCTCACTACATCTCACTTCACAATCTTCACTACATCTCACTTCACAATCTTCACTACATCTCACTTCACAATCTTCACTATATCTCACTTCACAATCTTCACTGCATCTCACTTCACAATCTTCACTACATCCCACTTCACAATCTTCACTACATCTCACTTCACAATCTTCACTACATCTCACTTCACAATCTTCACTGCATCTCACTTCAGAATCTTCACTACATCCCACTTCACAATCTTCACTACATCTCACTTCACAATCTTCACTACATCCCACTTCACAAACTTCACTACATCTCACTTCACAACTCACATCCCCACTCCAAACCAATTACATCCTCACTCACAACCTCTCACCACATCCCACTCACAACTTCACTATATCCCACTCACAACTTCACCACATCCTCACCTTACAACTTCACCACATCCTCACTCACAATCTTCACTACATCCCACTCTAAGCAATCTTCTCACTACATCCTCACTCAATCTCTTCACCACATCCCCACTCTCACACCTCACTACATCTCACTACACAATCTTCACTACATCTCACTACACAATCTTCACTACATCTCACTTCACAATCTTCATTACATCTCACTTCACAATCTTCACTACATCTCACTTCACAATCTTCACCACATCTCACTTCTCAATCTTCACTACATCTCACTTCACAATCTTCACAACATCTCACTTCACAATCTTCACTACATCTCACTTCACAATCTTCACCACATCTCACTTCACAATCTTCACTACATCTCACTTCACAATCTTCACTCAGCATCCCACCTTACACCTCTACATCCTCACCTTACACCTCTTTACATCCCACTCTCACAATCTCACTACATCCCACTCACAACTTCTCACACTACATCCTCACTCACAATCTTCACCACATCCCCACTCTCACAATCTCTCTCTCACTACATCCTCACCCACAATCTCTCACCACATCCTCACTCACAACCCTGTAATTACATCCCACTCTCACAACTTTCACATCATCCCACTTCACAATCTCACTACATCCCCACTCTTACAACTTCACCACATCCTCGCCTGCCACAATCTCACTACATCCTCACTCACAATCTTCACCAGATCCCCACTCACAATCTCCCCCTCACATCCCACTCAAAATCTCTCACTACATCCTTACACTCACAATCTCACCACATCCTCACTCTCACAACCACCCACATCCCACTCACAATCTTTACTACATCTCACCTCACAATCTTCACTACATTTCACTTCACAATCTTCACTACATCTCACTTCACAATCTTCACTACATCTCACTTCACAATCTTCACTACATCACACTTCACAATCTTCACTACATCTTACTTCACAATCTTCACTACATCTCACTTCACAATCTTCACTACATCTCACTTCACAATCTTCACTACATCTCACTTCACAATCTTCACTACATCTCACTTCACAATCTTCACTACATCTTACTTCACAATCTTCACTACATCTCACTTCACAATCTTCACTACATCTCACTCACAACTCTCACTACATCCTCTCACAACTTCAATTACATCCCCACTCCAACTTACCTCACATCCCTACCTCCACAACTTCACCACATCCCACTCACAATCTCTTTCACCACATCTTTAATCTGCCACAATTCACTACATCTCCTCTCACAATCTTCACTACATCTCACTTCACAATCTTCACTACATCTCACTTTACAATTTTCACATCTCACTTCACAATTTTTACATCTCACTTCACAATCTTCACTACATCTCACTTCACAATCTTCACTACATCTCACTTCACAATCTTCACTACATCTCATTTCACAATTTTCACTACATCTCACTTCACAATCTTCACTACATGTCACTTCACAATCTTCACTACATCTCACTTCACAATCTTCACTAACACCATCCTTCATCACTACATATAACAACATCCATCATCACTACATATAACAACATCCATCATCATCACTTTATATAACACTATCCAGCATCACTACATATAACACCATCCATCATCACTACATATAACACCATCCATCATCACTACATATAAAACCAACCTATCATCACTACATATAATATCATCTATCATCACTACATATAACACCATCCAACAACACTACATATTACACCACCCATCATCACTACATATAACATCATCCATCATCACTACATATAACACCATCCATCATCATCACTTTATATAACACTATCCATCATCACTACATATAACACTATCCATCATCACTACATATAACACCATCCATCATCACTACATATAACACCAACCATCATCACTACATATAACACCATCCTTCATCACTACATATAACACCATCCATCATCACTACATATAACACCACCCATCACCACTACATATAACATCATCCGTCATCACTACATATAACTCTATCCATCATCACTACATATAACACCAACCATCATCACTACATATAAGATCATGCATCATCACTACATATAACACCATCCATCATCACTACATATAAAACCATCCATCATCACTACATATAGAACCATCCTATCATCACTACATATAATATCATCCATCATCACTACATATAATGTCATTCAGCATCACTACATATAACACCATCCATCATCACTACATATAACACCATCCAACATCACTACATATAACACCACCCATCATCACTACATATAACATCATCCATCATCACTACATATAACTCTATCCATCATCACTACATATAAAACCATCCTATCATCACTACATATAACATCATCCATCATCACTACATATAACACCATCCATCACTACATATAGAACCATCCTATCATCACTACATATAATATCATCCATCATCACTACATATAACACCACCCATCATCACTACATATAACATCATCCATCATCACTACATATAATTCTATCCATCATCACTACATATAACACCTTCCAGCATCACTACATATAACACCAACAATCATCACTACATATATCATCATGCATCATCACTATATATAACACCATCCATCATCACTACATATATTACCCTCCTATCATCACTACATATAACACCATCCATCATTAATACATATAACGCCATCCTTCATCACTACATATAACACCATCCATCATCACTACATATTATAACACCATCCATCATCTTTACAAACACCAGTCCTCAAGACTATAGTGATAAACAGCTTCATTTTGATGTCAATTTCTTTAAATTCCAACCTTATTAAACCGTAATTCTTTCTGTATGGTCAAATTTTGATTTGACCTCAGTGAGAGAGCTGTTAGTGTCAGTAAATCACAATGGTGTTCCAACGCACTGTATCGAAGGTGTCTGAGGTGGAGGTGAAGGCTTGCAAGGATTTCGTTGTAGACTTCGACGCCAGCTTCGTGGTGGTTGCAACAAACATCTACCCTGGTGTGGCCCCTAAGCAGATTCGACCATTGTTTGAGGAATGTGGACAGATCGACCTATTTGTGATGCCCGCAAAAGACAACAAAAATGAACACTATGGCTTCGCATACATCCGATACTTTGACGAAGCCTCCTGTGATAAGGCTGTTGGACGATTGGATGGTGACAGCATTGGCCGCAGCCGAAAATCAACTAACAAACTGGAAGTTAACTACTACAGTGCCCATGGTACCTTGAACAACCTTGACCGCCAAGCTGCTGAGTTCATTGTTCTATCCAATGTTGCCGACCAACAACCCGCCTCTGTCCTTAAGAAGACCAACGTACGCACTACCGTTGCCAAGTCAGTTACCTTCAATTATGACAATTTGGGCGACATCAGGGAGCGCGAAACTTCCACAGCTACTTACACTCTGTCTGTACCTCCCAACCAATGAATTTAACTCAACTGCTGCCATCGAATAAGAAAATGTCGCCAATAGTTGTACCTCTGGGAACCTGGAGGGAGGCACCAACCCCTGATGAAGGCTCAGTAATATCTACCATGTTATGTAAACACTTATAACACATATAACATCATCCATCACCACTACATATAACACCATCCATCATCACTACATATAACACCATCCATCATCACTACATATTACACCATCCATCATCACTACATATAACACCATCCATCATCACTACAGATCGGTAAAGTAGTTTCCGAGATTCTCGTGCGGACACACAAACAAACACACACACACACACAAACAAACAGACATACTTCTTTGTTTTATATCGATAGAAGATAGATCATCACTACATATAACACCACCCATCATCACTACATATAACACCACCCATCATCACTACATATAACACCACCCATCATCACTACATATAACACCACCCATCATCACTACATATAACACTACCCATCATCACTACATATAACACCATCCATCATCACTACATATAACACCACCCATCATCACTACATATAACACCACCCATCATCACTACATATAACACCACCCATCATCACTACATATAACACCACCCATCATCATTACATATAACACCACCCATCATCACTACATATAACACCACCCATCATCACTACATATAACACCACCCATCATCATTACATATAACACCACCCATCATCACTACATATAACATCATCCATCATCACTACTTATAACACCATCCACCATCACTACATATAACACCATCCATCATCACTACATATAACACCACCCATCATCATTACATATAACACCACCCATCATCACTACATATAACATCATCCATCATCACTACATATAACACCATCCACCATCACTACATATAACACCATCCATCATCACTACAGATCGGTAAAGTAGTTTCCGAGATTCTCGTGCTGACACACAAACAAACAAACAAACATACTTCTTTGCTTTATATATATACATACAAGAAGCAAAAATCTTTAATTATCTATTAATTGTAAGTTTTAAGGTTTTCT
>NW_024712180.1:0-14651 GCF_018991925.1 Homarus americanus | reverse complement strand
CCAGGCACTCCAGCAACATTCCATGCACACCCTGACACTCCCAGGCACACCTCTGACACTCCCCAGGGACCCACCATTCTGGCACACCTCTGACACTCCCCAGGCACGTCCGACACTCCCAGATAGACCTCTGACACTCCCCAGGCACATCTCTGACACTCCCAGGCACACCTCTGACACTGCCAGGTACACTGACACTTCAGGTACACCTCCGATATTCCCAGTTACACCTCTGATAATCCCAGGTACACCTTTTGAGACTCCCAGGTACTCCACTGACACCCCTGGCACACCTCTTACTCCCACCACCCGAGGCTCCCGAGTTACACCGCTGACACTGCCAGGCACACTCTGACACTCCCAGGTACACCTGATACTCCCAGCACTCTGACACACCCCAGGCACACCTCCTGATACTCCTGGTGCACCGCTGGCACCCCAGGCACACTGCTGACACTGCCAGGTACACCAGACACTGCCAGCACACCCAGACACTGCCACGCACACCTCCGGCACTCCCAGGCACACCTCTGACACTCCCAGGCACACCTCCGATATTGCCAGGCACACTCTCCGATATTCCCAGGCACACCCTCTGATACTCCCAAGCACACTTTGAGACTCCCAGGTACTCCACTGACACTCCTGCACACCTCTGACATTCCCAGATACACACCTTGAGACTCCACAGTTGCCACCTGACACTCCCAGGCACACCTCTGACACTCCCAGAACTCTGATACCCCTGGCACACCCTGACACCTAGTACACCTCCGATACTCCCCAGGCACACCTCCGATACTCCCAGGCACACCTCTGACACTCCCCAGGTACCCTTGACACCCCTGCTTCACCTATGAGACCTCCAGGCACACCTCTGACACTCCCTGGTTCACCTCCGATATTCCCCAGGTACACCTCCGATATTCCCAGGCACACCTCCGATAATTCCCAGTTACACCTTTGAGACTAGGTGTACTCCACTGACACCCCTGGCATACCTCTGACTTTCCCAGGTACACCTCTGACACTCCCAGGCACACCTCTGATACCCCAGGCACACCTCTGACACTCCCAGGTCCGCCTGACACTCCCAGGTACAACTCACACCCCAGGTAAACTGACACCCTAGGCACACCTCTGACACTCCCAGGAAACCTCCCACACCTAGGTATTCCTTGACACCTCGTACACCTCTGACACCCCAGGCACCCACTGACACCCCTGGTACACCCTTGACACTCCCCAGGCACACCTCTGACACCCCAAGCACACCTCTGACACTCCCAGGCACACCTCCGACACTCCCCAGGCACACCTCCGACACCCCCAGGCACACCACTTACACTCCCATGGCACCTCCGACACTCCAGGCACCCTCTGACACCCCAGGCAACCCCTGACACTCCCAGGCACACCTCTGGACTCCCCAGGCACACCTCTGACACTCCAGGGTACACCTCTGACATCCCCAGGTACTCCACTGACATTCCCTGGTACACCCCCTGACACTCCCAGGCACACCTGACACTCTCAGGCACACCTCCGACACCCCAGCACACCTCCGATGACCCCAGGCACACTACTTACACCCCATGCACACCTCCACACCCCAGGCACACCTCTGACACCCCAGTTACACCTCTGACACTCCCAGGCACACTCTGACACTCCCAGGTTCACCTCTGACACTAGGCATTCCACTGACATTCCTGGCACACCGACACCCCAGGCACCTCTGACAGTCCCAGGCACACTCCAGACACCCAGGTCACACTCTACACTCACAGGCACACCTCTAACACTACTCAGGCACTCCTCTGTCACCCCCTGATACACGTCTAACACCCCAGGCACACCGCTGACATTCCCAGCACACCACTGACACTGCCAGGTACACCAGACACTGCCAGGCACACCCCAGACACTGCCAATGCACACTCCCGGCACCCCAGGTACACCTCTGACACCTGCACACCTCCGATATTGCCAGGTGCACACCTCCTATTCGGTACACCTCTGATACCCCTAAGCACACCTGAGACTCCCAGGCACTCCACTGACACTCCCCTGGCACACCTCTGACATTCCCAGTTACACCCTGAGACTCAGAGTTACACCCCTGACACTCCCAGGCACACCTCTGACACTCCCAGGCACACCTCTGACACTCCCCAGGCACACCCCTGACATTCCCCAGGCACTCCACTGACATTCCCTGGCACACCCCGACACTGCCAGGCACACCTCTGACACTCCCAGGCACACCCCAGACACTCCCAGGCACACTTCTCACACTCCCAGGACACCTCTAACACTACTAGGTACTCCTGTCACCCCTGATACACGCCTAACACCCCAGGCACACCTCTGACACTCCCCAGCCACCGCTGACACTGCCAGGCACACCCCAGACACCGCCAGGCACACCCCAGACACTCCCAGGCACACCTCCGATATTCCCAGGCACACCTCCGATATTCCCAGGCACACCCTGATAATCTCCAGGTACACCTTGAGACTCCCAGGTACTCCACTGACACTCTGGCACACCTCTGACATCCAGTTACACCTATGACACCCAGGCACACCTCTGACACCCAGGCACTCCTCTGACACTCCCTGGTTCACCTCTGAGACTCCCAGGCACACCTCTGACACCCCTGGTTTAACACCGATATTCCCAGGTACACCTCCGATAATCCCAGGTACACCTTCGATACTCCCAGGTACACCTTGAGACCCCTAGTACTTCACTGACACTCCCTAGCATACCTCTGACATCCGAAGGCACACTCTGACCTTCCCGTGCACACCTCTGATACCCCAGGCACACCTCTGACACCCCAGGCACACCTCTGACACCCCTAGGCACTCCTCTGTCACCCCAGGCACACTCCACACCCCAGGCACACCTCACACTCCCAGGCACACCTGACACCCCAGGCACTCCACTGACATTCTGGTACACCTCTGACCTCAGGCACACCGCTGACACTGCCAGGCACACCCCAGACACTGCCAGGCACACCCCAGACACTGCCAGGCACACCCCAGACACCCCAGGCACACCTCCGACACTCCCAGGCACACCTATCACACTCCCCAGGCACACCTCTGACACTCCCAGGCACACCTCTGACAACACCTCCGATAATCCCAGGCACACCTCCGATACCCCCAGGTACACCTTGAGACTCCCAGGTACTTCACTGACACCCCTAGTATACCTCTGACATTCTGAAGTACACTCCTTGACCTCCAGGTACACCTCTGATTACCCCAGGTACACCTCTGACACTCCCAGGTCCGCCTCCGACACTCCCAGGTACAACCTGACACCCCAGGTAAACCTCCGATACCCAAGGTACACCTCTGACACTCCCAGGCACACCTCTGACACTCCTAGGCATTCCTCTGACACCCCTTGCACACCTCTGATACTGCCAGGCACACCTCTGACAATCGCAGGTACTCCTGTGACACCCCAGGCACACCTCCGACACTCCCCAGGACACTCTGACACTCCTAGGCACACTCTGATATTCCAGGTACACCTCTGATACTTGCCAATTCTGATTCCCAGGTATACCCTGACACCCCAGGCACACCTCTGACACTTCCGTACACCTGATAATCCCAGGCACACCTCCGATACTCCCAGGCACACCTCTGACACTCCCAGGTACTCCTCTGACACTCCCTGGTTCACCTCTGAGACTCCCAGGTACTCTCTGACACTCTCCGGTACACCTCCGATATTCCCAGGTACACCTCCAATATTCCCAGGTACACCTGATACTCCCAGGCACACCTGAGACTCCCAGGTACTTCACTGACACTCCTGGCATACCTCTGACATTCCCAGGCACACCTCTGACACTCCCAGGTACACCTCTGATACTACCAGGTACACCTCTGACACTCCCAGGTCCGCCTCCGACACTCCCAGGTACAAATCCCAACACTCCCAGGTACACCTCTGACACTTCCAGGTACCTCTGACACTCCCAGGTACACCTCTGACACTCCCAGGTACCTCTGAACAATCCCAGGTACCTCTGATTCTCCCAGGTACACCTCTGACACTCCCAGGCTCACCGATATTCCTGGACACCTCTGACACTCCCTAGGTACGTCCGACACTCCCAGATACACCACTGCACTCCCAGGTACATCTCTGACACTCCCAGGTACACCTCTCTGACACTCATTCTCGACACTCAGGTACTCCTCTGACACTCCCAGGTACACCTTTGAGACTCCAAGGTACTTCCCTGCTCTGGTATCATCTGACATTCCCAGGTACCTGACACTCAAGGTACACCTCTGATCTCCCAGGAACACCCAACCTCCCAGGTACACCTCTGCACTCCCAGGTGACCTCTGACACTCCTAGGTATTCCTCTGACACTCCCTGATTCACTCTAACACTCCCAGGTACACCTGCGCTCCCAGGTACCTCTGACACGCCCAGGTACACCTCTGACCTCCCAGGTACACCTGATACTCCCAGGAACACCTCTGACTCCCAGGTACACCTCTGACCTCCCAGGTACCTCTGACACTCCTAGGTATTCTCTGACACTCCCTGGTACACTTTGACACTCCCAGGTACACCTCTGACAATGCCAGGTACACCTCTGACAATCCCAGGTACTCCTCGCTCCCAGGTACACCTCCGACACTCCCAGGGACACCTCTGACACTCTAGGTACATCTCCCGTATTCCCAGGTACACCTCCAATATTCCCAGGTACACCTCTGATACTCTCCAGGTACACCTTTGAGACTCCCAGGTACGCACTGACACTCCCATGGTACACCTCTGACATTCCCAGTTACACCTCCGACACTCCCAGTTACACCCTTGACACTCCCAGGTACCTCTGACTCCCAGGTACACCTCTGACACTCCTAGGTATTCCTCTGACACTCCCTGTACACTTTGACACTCCCAGGTACACCTCTGACAATGCCAGGTACACCTCTGACAATCCCAGGTACTCTGTGACACTCCCAGGTACACCTCCGACACTCCCAGGACACCCTCTGACACTCCCAGGTACATCTCCATTCAGGTACACCTCCAATATTCCCAGGTACACCTCTGATACTCTCAGGTACACCTTTGAGACTCCCAGGTACACCTCTGACACTCCCAGGTACCTCTGACTCCCAGGTACACCTCTGACACTCCCAGGTACACCTCTGATGCTCCAGGTACACCTCAGACACTCCAGGGTGCACCTCTGACACTCCCAAGTGCACTGACACTCCAGGCACACCTCCTGACACTCCCAGGTACACACCTCCAGACACTCCCAGGTACAGCTGACACTCCCAGGTACACCTCTGACACTCCCAAGTACACCTCTGACACTCTCAGGTACACCTCCGACACTTCAGGTCACACCGCCGACACACCCAGGTACACCTCTGACCTCCAAGTACCTCTGCCTCCCAGGTACACCTCCGACACTCCCAGGTACACAGCCGACACTCCCAGGTACACTTCTCACACTCCCAGGCATCTCCGACACTCCCAGGTACACCGCTGTCACTCCCAGGTACCTCTGACCTCCCAGGTCACACCTCCTGACACTCCCAGGTACACCTCTCACACTCCCAGGTACACCTTTGACACTTCCAGGTACTCCACTGACATTCCCTGGTACACCTCTGACTCTCCCAGGTACACCGCTGACACTGCCAGGTGTACCTCACACACTGCCAGGTACACCTCAGACACTGCCAGGTACACCTCAGACACTCCCAGGTACACCTCCGATACTCCCAGGTACACCTTTGAGACACCCAGGTACTTCACTGACAATCCCTGGTATACCTCTGACGTTCCCAGGTACACCTCCAATATTCCCAGGTACACCTCCCGTACTCCCAGGTACACCTTTGAGACACCCAGGTACTTCTGACATCCCTGAGATACCTCTGACGTTCCCAGGTACACCTCTGACACTCCCAGGTACACCTCTGATACTACCAGGTACACCTCTGACACTCCCAGGTCACCTCCGACACTCCCAGGTACCAAATCCGACACTCCCAGGTACACCTCTGACACTTGCAGGTACACCTCTGACACTCCCCACAGGTACACCTCTGACACTCCCAGGTACACCTCCAGACACCTCCCAGTACCACTGCCAGCCTCACACCTCTGACACTCTCAAGTGCACCTATGACACCCCAGGCACACCTCTGACACTCCCAGGTACACCTCTGACTCCCAGGTACACCTTTGACACTCCCAGGTACACCTCTGAAACTCCTGGGTACACCTCTGACACTCCCAGGCCACCTCTTACACTCCCAGGTACCTCTGACACTTCCCTGTACACCTCTGACACTCCCAGGTACCTCTGACACTCTAGGTACTCTCTGTCACTCCTAATTCACCTCTAACACTCCCAGGTGCACCCTGACACTCCCAGGTACACCGCTCACTGCCAGTTACACCTCCAGACACTGCCAGGTACACCTCCAGACACTGCCACGACCTCAGACACTGCCATGTACGTCAGACACTCCCAGGTACACCTCAGACACTCCAAAGTGCCTCTGACACTCCCACGTGCACCTCTGACACTCCCAGGCACACCTCTGACACTCCCAGGTACCTCCAGACACTCCCAGGTACGCTGACACTCCCAGGTACACCTCTGACACTCCCAAGAGTACCTCTGCCACTCCCAGGTACACCTCCGACACTCCCAGGTACAGCCGACACTCCCGAGTGCCACTTCTCCACCTCCCAGGCCCACCTCCGACACTCCCAGGTACACCCCTGTCACTCCCAGGTACCTCTGACACTCCCAGGTACCTCTCCACTCCCATACACCTCTCACCGCTCCCAGGCACCTTTGACACTCCCAGGTACTCACATTCCTGGTACACCTCTGACTCTCCCAGGTACACCGCTGACACCGCCAGGTGTACCTCAGACACTGCCAGGTACACCTCCAGACACTGCCAGGTACACCTCAGACACTCCCAGGTACACCTCCGACACTCCCAGGCACACTTCTCCACTCCCAGGTACACCTCTGACTCCCAGGTACACCTCTGACACCCAGGTACACCTCTGACACTCAAGGTACACCTCTGACACTCCCAGTTACACCTCTGACACTCCCAGTACTCACTAACATTCCTGGTACACCTCTGACACTCCCAGGTACGTCCGACCTCCCAGATAGACCTCTGACACTCCAGGCATCTCTGACACACCCAGGTACACCTCTGACACTGGTACACCTCTGACACTCCCAGGTACCTCCGATATTCCCAGGTACACCTCCGTATTCAGTTACCTCTGATGCTCCCGTTACCTTTGAGACTCCCAGGTGCTCACTGACCCCCCTGTCCTCTTACATTCCCAGTTACAACTCGAGACTCAGTTTACCGCCCAGCACTCCAGGTACACCTCCCAGCACTCACATGTACACCTCTGATACTCCCAGGTACACCTCGACAGTCCAGGTACACCTCCGATACTCCCAGGTGCATCGCTGACCTCCCAGGTACACCGCTGACACTGCCAGGTACACCTCAGACACTGCCAGGTACACCTCATGGCACTGCCAGGTACACCTCAGACACTCCCAGGTACACCTCAGACACTCCAAGGTGCACCTCAGACCCCAAGTGCTCCTGACCTCCCAGGCACACCTCTGACACTCCAGGTACACCTCAGACACTCCCAGGTACCGCTAACACTCCCAGGTACCTCAGACAATCCCAGGTACACCTCTGATTCTCTAGGTACACCTCTGACACTCCCAGGTACTCCACTGATATTCCCTGGTACACCTCTGACACTCCTAGGTACACGTCCGACACTCCCAGATACACCACTGACACTCCCAGGTACATCTCTGACACTCCCAGGTACACCTCTGACACTCCCAGGTACACCTCTGACACTCCCAGGTACTCCTCTGACACTCCCAGGTACACCTTTGAGACTCCAAGGTACTTCACTGAAACTCCCTGGTATACCTCTGACATTCCCAGGTACACCTCTGACACTCCCAGGTACACCTCTGATACTCCCAGGAACACCTCTGACACTCCCAGGTACACCTCTGACACTCCAAGACACCTCTGACACTCCTAGGTATTCCTCTGACCTCCCTGGTACACCTCTGACACTCCAGGTACACCTCTGACAATGCCAGGTACCTCTGACAATCCCAGGTACTCCTGTGACCCCAGGTACACCTCCGACACTCCAGGCCTCTGACACTCCTAGGTACATCTCGATATTCCCAGGTACACCTCAATATTCCCAGGTACACCTCTGATACTCCCAGGTACACCTTTGAGACTCCCAGGTACGCACTGACACTCCCTGGTACACCTCTGACATTCCCAGTTACACCTCCGACACTTCAGTTACACCCTTGACACTCCCAGGTACACCTCTGACACTCCCAGGTACCTCTGATACTCCAGGTACCTCTGACACTCCCAGGTACACCTCTCATACTCCGGTACATCTCCGATACTCCCAGGTACACATCTGACACTCCCAGGTACTACTCTGACACTCCCTGGTTCCTCTGAGACTCCTCGGTACACCTCTGACACTCTTTGGTACACCTCCGATATTCCCAGGTACACCTCCAATATTCCCAGGTCACCTCCGATACTCCCAGTTACACCTTTGAGACACCAGGTACTTCACTGACAATCCCTGGTATACCTCTGATATTCCAGGTACCTCTGACACTCCGGTACCTCACCATACTACCAGGTACACCTCTGACACTCCCAGGTCCGCCTCCGACACTCCAGGTACAAATCCGACACTCCAGGTACACCTTTGACCCCAGGTACACCTCAGCACTCCCAGGTACACGCTGACACTTCCCAGGTACTCACTGACATTCCTCGTACACCTCTGACACTCCCAAGTACACGTCCGACACTCCCAGATACCTCTGACACTCCCAGGTACCTGGCCACTCCAGGTACACCTCTGACACTCCCAGGTACCTCTGACACTTCCCTGTACCTCTGACACTCCCAGGTACACCTCCTCCCTAGGTACTCCTCTGTCACTCCCTGATTCACCTCTAACACTCCCAGGTGCACCGCTGACACTCCAGGTACACCACTCACACTGCCAGTTACACCTCAGACACTGCCAGGTACACCTCAGACACTGCCAGGTACACCTCAGACACTGCCATGCACACGTCGACACTCCCAGGTACACCTCAGACACTCAAGTGCACCTCTGACACTCCCACGTGCACCTCTGACACTCCCAGGCACACCTCCGAGCACTCCCAGGTACACCTCTGACACTCCCAAGTACACCTCTGCCACTCCCAGGTACACCTCAGACCACTCCAGGTACACAGCCGACACTCCAGGTACCTTCTCACACTCCCAGGCACACCTCCGACAATCAGGTACACCGCTGTCCTCCCAGGTACACCTCCTCAGCCCCCAGGAGCACCTCTGACCTCCAGGTACACCTCTCACACTCCCAGGTACACCTTTGACCTCCAGGTACTCAATGACATTTCTGGTACACCTCTGACACTCCCAGGTACACCGCTGACACTGCCAGGTGTACCTCAGACACTGCCAGGTACACCTCAGACACTGCCAGGTACTCAGACACTCCCAGCTACCTCCGACACTCCAGGTACCTTCTCACACTCCCAGGTACACCTCTGACACTCCAGGTACACCTCTGACACTTCCAGGTACACCTCTGACACTCCAAGGTACACCTCTGACACTCCAGTTACACCTCTGACACTCCCAAGCACTCCACTAACATTCCCTGGTACACCTCTGACACTCCAGGTACACGTCCGACCTCCCAGATAGACCTCTGCACTCCCAGGCACATCTCTGACACTCCCAGGTACACCTCTGACACTGCCAGGTACACCTCTGACACTCCCAGGTACACCTCCGATATTCCCAGGTACACCTCCGATATTCCCAGTTACACCTCTGATACTCCCAGGTACCTGAGACCAGGTACTCCACTGACACTCCTAATCCTCTTACATTCCCAGTTACAACTCCGGGACTCCCAGTTACACCGCTGACCTCCCAGGTACACCTCTGGCACTCACAGGTACACCTCTGATAATCAGGTACACCTCTGACACTCCCAGGTACACCTCCGATACTCCCAGGTTAAATGCTGACCTCCCAGGTACACCGCTGACACTGCCAGGTACACCTCAGACACTGCCAGGTACACCTCATACACTGCCAGGTACACCTCAGACACTCCCAGGTACACCTCACGACACTCCAAGGTGCACCTCTGACCTCAAGTGCACCTGACACTCAGGCACCCTCTGACACTCCAGGTACACCTCAGACCTCCCAGGTACACCGCTGACACTCCCAGGTACCTCTGACACTCCCAAGTACACCTCTGACACTCTCAGTACATCCGACACTTCCAGGTACACCTCTCACACTCCAGGTACTCCACTGACAATCCCTCGGTACACCTCTGACACTCCCAGGTACCGTCCGACACTCCCAGATACATCTCTGACACTCCCAGGTACACTTCTGACACTCCCAGGTACACCCTGACACTCCAGGTACACCTCTGACACTTCCAGGTACACCTATTGACACTCCCAGGTACACCTCTGACACTCCTAGGTACTCCTCTGTCACTCCTCATTCCCCTGAAACCTCCCAGGTTACCTGACACTCCCAGGTACACCGCTCACACTGCCAGTTACACCTCAGACACTGCCAGGTACACCTCAGACACTGCCAGGTACACCTCAGACACTGCCATACACGTCAGACACTCCAGGTACACCTCAGACACTCCCAGGCACACCTCTGACACTCCCAGGTACACCTCAGACACTCCCAGGTACACGCCGCTCAAAATACCCGCTGACACTCCCAAATACACCTCTGACACTCCCAGGTACACCTCCGACACTCCAGGTGCACCTCCGACACTCCAGGTACACTTCTCACACTCCCAGGTACACCTCCGACACTCCAGGTACAACTCAGACACTCCCAGGTTGACCTCCAGTTGCACCTCTGACACTCCCAGGTATTCCTCTGACACTCCTGGTACATCCTCTGACACTCCCAGATAGGCCTCAGACCCCACCTCCTGGTGCTCCTCTGACACTCCCAGGTACACTCTCTTTCACTCCCTGGTTCTCCCTGACACTCCGGTACCTCAGACACTCACAGTACACCTCAGACACTCCCAGGTACACATCTGACACTGCCAGGTACACCTCTGACAATCCCAAGTACACTTCTGACACTCCCAGGTAAACCTCTGACACTCCTAGGTACTCCTTTGTTATTCCCTGATACACCTCTAACACTCCCAGGTGCACCGCTGACACTCCCAGATACACCACTGACACTGCCAGTTACACCTCAGACACTGCCAGGTACACCTCAGACACTGCCAGGTACACCTCCAACACTCCCAGTTTACAGCTCCACACTCCCAGGTACACTTCTCACACTCCCAGGTACCTCCGACACTCCAGAACACCGCTGTCACTCAGGTTCACCTCAGACAATCCAGGTGCACCTCCTGACCTCCCAAGTTCTCCCGACACTCCTAGGCACACCTCTGACACTCCATGTACACCTCAGACACTCCCAGGTACACCGCTGACACTCCCAGGTACACCTCCTGACACTCCCAAGTACACCACTGACACTCCCAGGTACACCTCCGACACTCCAGTACACAGCCGACACTCCCAGGTACACTTCTCACACTCCCAGGTACACCTCCGACACTCCCAGGTACACCGCTGTCACTCCAGGTACACCTCTGACACTCCCAGGAACACCTCTCACTCTCCAGGTACACCTCTCACACACTCCCAGGTACACCTTGACACTCCCAGGTACACCTCTGACACTCAGGTACACCTCTGACACTCCGGTACACCTTTGACACTCCCCCTAGGTACTCCACTGACTTCCTGGTACACCTCTCACACTCCGAGGTACACCGCTGACACTACCAGGTACACCTCCGACCTCCCAGGTACACCTCCGACACTCCCATGTACACTTCTCTCCTCGCAGGTACACCTTTGGCACTCCCAGGTACACCTCGACCTCCCAGGTACACCTCTGACACTCCAAGGTACACCTCTGACACTCCCAGGTACACCTCTGACACTCCCAAGTGCTCCACTGACATTCCCTGGTACACCTCTGACACTCCCAGGTACCGTCCGTCACTCTCAGACAGACCTCTCACACTCCCAGGCACATCTCTGACACTGCCAAGGCACCTCTGACACTGCCAGGTACACCTCTGACACTCCCAGGACACCTCCGATATTCCAGGTACCTCGATATTCCCAGTTACACCTCTGATACTCCAGGTACACCTCTGAGACTCCCAGGTACTCACTGACTCCTGGTACACCTCTTACATTCCCAGTAACACCTCCGAGACTCCCAGATTACACCCTGACACTCCCAGGTACACCTCCAACACTCCCAGGTATACCTCTGATACTCCCTGGTACACCTCCCCACCTCCCAGGTACACCTCCGATACTCTGCACCTCCGATACTCCCAGGTACACCTCGGCACTCCAGGTACTCCTCTGACTCCCTGTTTCACCTCTGAGACTCCAGGTACACCTCTGACACTCCCTGGTTCACCTCCGATATCCCGCACCTCCGACATTCCCAGGTACCTCCGATACTCCCAGTTACACCTTTGAGACTCCCAGTACTTCACTGACACTCCTGGTATACCTCTGACCTGCTTTCCCAGGCCCTCTGACCTCCCAGGTACACCTCTGATACTCCCAGGTACACCTCTGACACTCCCAGGTCCCCTCCCGACACTCCCAGGTACAACTCTGACACTCCCAGGTAAACCTCCGGTACTCCTAGGTACACCTCTGACACTCCCAGGTACACCTCTGACACTTCTAGGTATTCCTCTGCCTCCCTGGTACACCTCTGACACTCCCAGGTACTCCTGACACTCCCTGGTACGCCTCTGACACTCACAGGTACACCTCTGATACTCCCAGGTACACCTCTGACACTCGCAGGTACACCTCCGATACTCCCAGGTGCATCGCTGACACTCCCAGGTACACCTCTGACACTCCCAAGTACACCTCTGACACTCTCAGGTACACCTCCGACACTTCCAGGTACACCTCTGACACTCCCAGGTACTCCTGACAATCCCTCGTACACCTCTGACACTCCCAGGTACACGTCCGACACTCCCAGATACATCTCTCACTCTCCCAGGCACACTTCTGACACCCCAGGTACACCTCTGACACTCCCAGGTACACCTCTGACACTTCCTGGTACACCTCTGACACTCCCAGGTACACCTCTGATACTCCTAGGTACTCCTGTCCTCCCCTCATTCCCTGAAACACTCCCAGGTGCACCGGTGACACTCCAGGTACACCGCTCACACTGCCAGTTCCTCAGACACTGCCAGGTACACTCAGACACTGCCAGGTACACCTCAGACACTGCCATGTACACGTCAGACACTCCCAGGCACACCTCCAGACACTCCAAAGTGCACCTCTGACAGTCCCAAGTGCACCTCTGACACTCCCAGGCACACCTCTGACTCCCAGGTACACCTCAGACACTCCCAGGTACACCGCTGAGCACTCCCAAGAACACCGCTGACACTCCCAAATACACCTCTGACACTCCCAGTTACATCCGGCACTCCCAGGTGCACCTCCGACACTCCCAGGTACACCTCACACTCCCAGGTACACCTCCGACACTCCCAGGTACAACTCCCGACACTCCCAGGCACACTTCTCACTCCCTAGGTACACCTCTGGCACTCCCAGGTACACCTCTGACCTCCCTAGGTATTCCTCCGACACTCCTGGTACATCTCTGACACTCCCAGGTACACCTCAGACACTCTGGTACACCTCTGACACTCCCAGGTACACCTCTTTCACTCCCTGGTTATCCCTTGACACTCCAGTACACCTCAGACACTCACAGTACCTCCATTCTCCCAGGTCACATCTCACTGCCAGGTGCACACTCTGTCCCAGTACACCTCTGACACTCCCAGGTAAACCTCTGACACTCCTAGGGCTCTGATACACTTCTAACACTCCCAGGTGCACCGCTGACACTCCCAGATACACCACTGACACTGCCAGTTACACCTCAGACACTGCCAGGTACACCTCAGACACTGCCAGGTACACCTCCAACACTCCCAGGTACACAGCTGACACTCCCAGGTACACTTCTCACACTCCCAGGTACACCTCCGACACTCCCAGGTACACCGCTGTCACTCCCAGGTTCACCTCAGACAATCAAGTGCACCTCTGACACTCCCAAGTGCACCTCTGACACTCCTAGGCACACCTCTGACACTCCCATGTACACCTCAGACACTCCCAGGTACACCGCTGACACTCCCAGGTACACCTCTGACCTCCCAAGTACACCTCTGACCTCCCAGGTACCTCCGACACTCCCAGGCACACAGCCGACACCCCAGGCACACTTCTCACACTCCCCAGGCACACCTCCGACACCCCAGGCACACCGGTTCCCAGGCACACCTCTGACACCCCAGGCACACCTCACTCTCCCAGGCA